>NW_024412417.1:1927822-1954411 GCF_014898765.1 Herpailurus yagouaroundi
GTGTGTATATATATATATATATATATATATATATATATATATATATCACTACTGGAATAACATCTATGACCATATATATACCAGACTTAGGGCAGGCCCTGTTCTGGTGAGACTGGGGTTCCTAATGTAATAATTGCTTTACTCACATTTGGACAAGGAATTGTTTGGGGTTAAGTCTGTAGATACCCAGTTACCAACACCTATGACAGATTTCAGATTGCACATGGTAATCTATTACGTCTACAGACATGGGACGAAAGGAAATAATCACAGGCATGTATGAATTTAAGTTCAATAGCAAGAGAAATTGAATTCTGGTATAATATTTGAGATTTAAGTTTCTTAATTTAAGCAACGATTAAGGAAAACTCTGCAGTTACAAAGAAAAAATGTATTTAACTCTCTTTTTGATAGGATTGGTACAAATAATTACTAATCAATATTTATCACCTTCCCAAAAGTGACATCTTTACATCTATTTTTTTAAAGTAGCATTTAACACAATCATCTAAAGAGAATAATGACACTATGTTAAAGTAAGCTACTGAATAGATCCCTGACTGGATTGTAGGTCGCAAGAGGTTAAGGACCGTATCAGTCTGATTTATGCTTCTCCTAAAAAGATAGCACAGTGTGCAGCTCAGAGCACCTGATTATATGTGCTGAACAAAGAAGTGAGGCAGTGATTGTAGTACAAGGGTAGTTCCCAACCACCCCAAAGTTGAACCAATTCCTAATAGCCCTGCAAAGCACTCTGAACTTTGGGTCCTACAATTTCTGCAATTGCAGTAAAATTCACATAATATAAATTTAACCATTTTCCATTTTAAAGTATACAATTCAATGACATTTTAGAACATTCACCATGTTGTGCAATCATCACCATACTATCTAGCTTCAAAACTTTCATCACTCCCAAGGAAACCCATTTAGCAGTCACTTCCTGTTCTCCTCTTGCCTTTACCCATGCCAACAACTTCTCTGCATTCTTTTTCTATGAATTTACATATTCTGGGGGCTTCATATAAATGGAATCATAATTTGTGGCTTTTTGTATCTGGTTCTAGGCTCCTGAAATAGCAAAGTCTGAAAAAATAAAAAAAGACTTTCTTTTCCCTTCTTTGGTCTATAAAACCCTATAAAAGACACTGGGTATGGTCAGCAACTCCCTTATTCACAAATATTTAACTTAGGATAGCAACTACATCATGATATTCAAAACAATGATTAAAAGTGAGGAGAAAGCCTGTGCTGAGTTCA
Source organism: Herpailurus yagouaroundi (assembly GCF_014898765.1). Taxonomy (NCBI): domain Eukaryota; kingdom Metazoa; phylum Chordata; class Mammalia; order Carnivora; family Felidae; genus Herpailurus; species Herpailurus yagouaroundi. The sequence goes on from NW_024412417.1 coordinate 1,929,083, forward strand.
TAAGATCAATACCAAGGGGAAAAATATAAGCACTGATTCTTTTATTTTGCATATTATCTTTACATATATTTCTTGAAATCATCCATTCACTTATCCTTTCATGAAATGTATTTATTTATTCATCCATTCAGCAAACAATATTAATTATTTATCAACCACTGTGCTAAGTGCTAAGAATTCCAAGATGGAACAAGTTCATATCTTATCCTCAAAGAGCTTACAATTTGAAAGGAAATTGGTGGACTTGCCCACAGGACCATTTTAACATATAATTTTATAACCAATTATCTGAGATTTACCAGCAGCACATTTGCACACATTGGGAAAGGACAGTCTAGGTAGAAAAACATGTTCAAAGACAGAAATGAACAAGAACTTGCCCATTTGAGGTAAGACCAGTGTTACTCTTTCAGTTGGTTTTCTCACTTGGTTGTAATTTTCACAAGAAGGTTCATGCCTATTGTTTGTTGTTGTTGTTGTTGTTGCTGTTGTTGTTGTTTTTACCTACCACCCTATACCCAACACTTTGTTCAATGCCAAAGTGAGCATTTTATTTCTTGATTCACTCATTAGTAAAGCATCTTCTACTTCCTGTTCCCAGTCTGAGTTGATAACTATATTATATTGCAGTAACACGAAATATCTGTACCTGAGTGATTTTACCCCACCAACCACCAATAGATAGGTGTCTCAGCTATGAGAAATTCTCTTTGATTTTTCCCCTTATTTGCTTCTAGTAGGGAGTTATAGTGGGAAAAGTCTATCATTGATAGTTCTAATTCTTTGGCCCTGTTAGCCCTCAAGTGTAGGTGTTGGTAACTGGGTATCTACAGACTTAACCCCAAACAATTCCTTGTCCAAATGTGAGTAAAGCAATTATTACATTAGGAACCCCAGTCTCACCAGAACAGGGCCTGCCCTAAGTCTGGTATCTGCTGTCACAGGCATGATCTACTTGGCACATACATACCCAGTGACTTGAAGTCTCCTAAACCCAGTAGTATTTTGTGGTCAGTCAATAGAATTACACAACCAGTTATTTAAATGTAGCCTAGGAACACTTGGGGAGCCCTAAGACTTTTTGAGATTCATAAAATCATTAATGTATTATTTGCCTTTTGCACTCTATCTCACGAGTCTGTGATGGACTTTAAGAGGCAACTGGACCTGTGATGACCTCATTGTTCTGACATTTTTATCCTGACGGACAATGAAATATGTGCTTGTATATTTCTGTGTTGTAAAACTCTGTTTTAATTTGCAACATAGTAAATATCAATAGACAGTACCAATAGACAATATCAATAAATATCAACCCACGCAAACATAGCGTTACGGTGTTTTAGACCCCAAAAGTTTGAGATCTGCTGCATTAGACTGTTGTCTTGGTTTTGTGATTGAACGACTTAGAATATCTTCAACCACAATTCATCTAGCCAGGCCCATGAGTTCCTGTCTAGCCTTTTCTAGCCATTCTTCTTTACGGGGATTCAAACAGTATCGTTTTCTCAGATGTCAAAAAGCAACAGTTGAACTGTTTCAAATAGTAGACAATGCCTGGGACACTTGGTTTTTCAACTGTCCAAACCATGATCACCTAGACAACTCTACATATAGTATCAACTTGAATCCCTGTATTAGCAAGGTATGTAGTGTAGAACCCGTCAGGGTGGTGCTTAGGTCAATGTTTTTAAGGAAGGAAGAGAGGAAGCGTGTCTGGATCAAGCCTAGGTTTTCATTCCTCTTAGAAATGAAATTAATTTTTTTTTCTTCAACCTGTGAGATGGGTTTTTCAGATGCAGAGACTGGTGTAGTGGCCATTAGAATGTCTCTTTCAGGTCTCCAAGTGCAGGGAACATAATTGACCAGTAGCTCTAGCTGTTATTCTTTCAAAAATCCATCACTAAGTTCATGCTGAGGCCACATTTCCCAGTGGCTTCTCCCAGCCAATTAATGAGCACAGCAGGGATACCAAGGCATGCTCTATCCTGGCAGATGCTAGACAACTGTGACGGCCAGCTCAGACTCCAAGAACGCTCCCACCCTCAGCTCACACACATTCCCAAAGACCTTGACGAGTTGCTCTCGGAACTATACTGTACTTAACCTGCCTTTCTTCCTTGTCCTACCCCCTTATCCCTCCTTCCTTCACCCAGAATCAAACCTACATTATAATCTGATGGGTTTTTTTTCCAGTTTCTTCTGGCTCCCCCTTCCATTCTCTCTCGCATGTGTTTCTAGTGATACATGTGCTACATTTTTAATCCCATCTTGGTGTTTATTTTCCCTAGGGTTTGTTCCACTTCATTCAGATCCCAGACTCTTACCCATGAGACCCTTCTCAGTATCCTCTGATTTCTAAAACTGACTTACCTTTGTGTACCTTATAATTGTTCACACTTACTGTGATATTACTAAAGGTTCAAAACAAAGCTAATTTAAAAAAATATTTTAATGTTTATTATTTTTGAGAAACACACACACACACACACACACACACAGAGACAGAGAGCAAGCAGGGAAGAGACAGAGAGAGAGAGGGAGACACAGAATCGGAAGCAGGCTCCAGGTCCTGAGCTGTCAGCACAGAGCCAGACCCAGGGCTCAAACTCACAAACCCTGAGATCATGACCTGAGCTGTAGTCTGCCACCCAAATGACTGAGCCACCCAGGCACCCCAAAACAAAGCTAATTTTTAAAGGTGAAGCTTAATTTTTAAAGCTCACTACCTTTCGTTCTTCTTATCTCACACAAAATAATTTCTCTTAACCACATTCCCAAGACTGCCAATTTTAAAAATTCTTTTGCTAATTCCTTGGAAACCTACAGGATTTTTCTTTATAGGACTGTTTATAGCTTTTATCAGAGACAGACAATCCAAGCTACTCCCTTAGCCACTGATGGCAATGACATAAAGCATATCTCCAGTTCAGAGTTTTCACCAAAAAATGCAAATAAATAAATAAATAAATAAATAAATAAATAAATAAATCAAAAAATGGTGAGTGTGTGTGTGTGTGTGTGTATCTGAAATACCATCTTTATAGTTGTGCACCTTTCAAAATAAGTCATTGCATGTTGAATATTTATTTATTTTAATTGGCTTTAACTTTTTCTTCTTCAGATGTATTTTGAGGAAGTAAGGAGCTGCATGGCTAAGAAGAAAGGTAAGAAATGTTCTTATGTTTTGGATCATTGTATTGCTCGAAATTACTTTTTGTCATTTAATTATAATTTTTTTTATTTTTACATTTATTTATTTTTGAGAAACAGAGTGAGACAAAGCGTGAGCGGGGGAGGGGCAGAGAGAGAAGGAGACACAGAATCTGAAGCAGGCTCCAGGCTCTGAGCAAGAGGTCAGCACAGAGCCTGATGCGGGGCTCAAACCCACAAACTGAGATCATGACCTGAGCCAAAGTCAGACGCTCAACTGACTGAGCCACCCAGGCGCCCCTTGTCGTTTAATTATAAAATTGACATTCATGGGACTTCAAAATCCTAAACTAATTGACCAACTCAGTGCTACCTATTTGCAGATATATTTAAGCCAAAAATCTATATATCTGCATATCTACATATCCACAAATCCACATAGATATATATAGAAATTATAGATGATATAGATATAGATATATAGATATAGATATAGATATAGATATAGATATAGATATAGATAGATATGAGAGGAAGAGAAAAAGTGAAAGAACCTCATTAAAATTAGGAAGGAAGTCTGATACAAGATTTCCAGACGACAACTTGAATAATGTCTATAAGGGACTTTGTGTTCCCTCCCCAGCAATACTAGCATTTATTCAGACCCTTATTCCTTCATTTTATTTGCAAAGTCCATTGGAGTGAAGAGACTGGGCATTGCAGCCTATCATTTCTAAACAGACTTGATTTAAAAGTTTTCTGGGTCACATATGCTCCCTCAGGTTCCTACTGCAGTATGATATTAACCATGTGGGATATTTGTAAAAGGCATCAGCAAATACTTTCTTTTTTAAATGAAAGGGATCCCAAAGTAGGTCACTCATTAAATCCTCTTCAATAGAGAAATGATCCGAAAAGGGACTGGAGCTAAGAAACTGCTGAAAAGAATTGCACTGATTCACATACGTGAGAAACACACATTTAAATATTCCATTGCATTCTCCACATTTTGTATTTTGTCTGTCAACTCAACATAGCCACCATGTTCCACTGTTCCTTCTCTTTTTAATCATTTTTATTCAAAATCTAAATGTCACTCTCTCCGTTATACATGCAAATTGACAATATATTAAGAGTTTAATAGTGTTGCTGATTTTAACCAACATAAAACCCTTGCAATAGAAAAATTACCTGTTTTATTTAGCGGCAATAATGGTGTTTGAAATCCACTATTGCCCTTATCCAACTAAGCGTTCAGGGCAAATACTGTAGGCTTATTTGCTCTATATATTTTGCCAAAAATGATTGAGAAGACAAAAAGCAACTAAATCACTTTCCTACACTTTCCCTCTTTTTTGTCATGTTTCTCATGAGATGGCTATTAGGGGTACTATGATCTAAATGAAACAGCTAGGAATGCTAAAAGCAATGCGTCTCTATCATACCTATGCCTGAAGGAGACAAAATAGCCAACCAACCAACAGACCCTGCTCCTACTCAGCCTTCAAGCAGCAGTCCAATGTCATGCTCTCTGTAGGATTCTCCTCAATAACCTTGAACCACATGAGTTATCTTTTCCTCTCGTCTTCCACAGTACTTCATTTAAATTTCTCTTAAGACACTTCCTTGTTAGACTGTAACTTTCTTGTTTCTACATCTGTTTTCTTGGCTCGACTATTGGGCACTGGGCCACTTAAATGAGGTCTTAATCACCTTTGCCGTTTTCACAACACCCAGCTTGTACTGAGGTAACAGGATGAAACACTGCTCTAATTTGCCAAAGACAGAAGTTTCCTGGGATGCATGGCTTTTAGTCCCAAGCCATTGGGATAGGTGGTCATCCTAGTTAAGCATTTGCTACATGCAAAATACTTGAATAATCACAATTCCTCTATGTCTCAAAGTTCATTCTTCATCAACTAATTCACCAGATGAGTGTTCTAGGTACTTGGTTGATCAGTATACAAAGCAGACAAGGATCCTACTCTCACATTGCTTTCATTCTAGGGTGAGGTTGGAGATAATTATTTTTGCTTCCCTTTTGCAAACAGGAACAATTTTATTAGGGAGGGGAAATAACTGCTGAAATTCCTGTAGTAAGCAAGTGGCACAACCATATCTCCTTGATGTCCAAGGAAGGCTTTTTTTTTTTTTCCCTCCTGAATTAACCTACTTACTTTTAAAGAACAAACATATTCCTTAGACCTGCTACTAAAGAATTCTTTAAAGAGTCTGTGCATTGCTATCAGTAAAATTAGGTATTCCTTTTGGTAACCTCTAAATAAAAAGAAGCATGGCTATTAATGACAGACAGTTCAAGGTCTATATTCACTAGACTCATACTTACTATTTGAAGAAAATACTCTGCAGGTGGTGACCTTGTGAATTTGATACAGTAATCGGTAGATAAAACATCAAACTTACCCCACTTCTAATGTCACTCTGCCCTTTGATTCTCCGTGTAATTACAGTGATCTCCAGTCAGAGGATGCTGAAATCAAGAATATATTTCATATTAGGTATAATATCTCTTTGCATTTGGATAATTGCATATTGCATGTTATGTAAAAAAAAATGATAACCAATAGAAAGTTGGAGAAGAAAACAAAAGGGACAATTCTACTTGAAGCAAGCCTGATCTGAAGCCTTTTCATGCACACCAAACACTTGCCAGATATATGTGGAATGACTGTTGACTTTACAAGCAGATTCATGTGTGAACAGCAGAGCATCTGATGTTTTGATTGATGACATTAATGAAAAGCAATTAGTCAAAAACACTTTCATTGAGGAAAAGAAAAGGCATGTGCATGTACATTATAAAATAACATAAAACGGGTCATAAAACATATTTTTATCCCCTTACTTCAAACAGATTCTGAACTGGAAATTTCTTTAGAACAATGAAAACAGATAAGCAATATGACTTCTCTGGTCACTCTCGCTTGTCTATCTTTAAGTAGTTTCTTTTTTAACATAAGAGTTTAAATTTAGCTCAAACTAAGAAACAAGCATGAGAAGGTACAAGATGAAATTCTGAGTAAGAGATCTGACATGAGGGAAGTCACATCTAATCTTAGGGTAGAGAAAAGTTGGCCCCAACTATCTGTGTATAGATTCTTATTAATTCATCTCTGACTGCGTGGAGAGGTCTTCTTTCCCACAGTTGAAATAAGGAGGGAATACAACCAAGTGAAGCCTTTACTCCACCGTCAACTAAAAACTACACAGGTTAGTGGAAGGGAAGTGTTTACAGTTGAGTTTAATAGAAGATGGCACACATGTCTTATCTTCCTAGTAGAGCCAACTCTAAGTTGAGTTAGGTTGGTTAGTACCAATATGCTACTATAAGATTTCATCAGTTCTAGAATGCACAGGTTAAAAATCTATCTGTGAAATTCAGAATTCATCCTACAATTTATAGCATTTTACAATTTTCATTTGCAGGGAGACACTTCTGGGGCAGTTGTAAATTACTTATCAATGTGTGAACCTGGTGGTTATGCCTGGAGTCATTCCAGAAGCTCCTCAACTTTTCAGCCTTCCTACCATTACGGCACTTGACGCGAGAGAATGTATGTGTTTGTATGTATGTGTGTGTGTGTGTGTGTGTGTGTGTGTGTGCGCGTGTATACACACACATACATATACATTCACACTATTGTCTGAAAACTTTCCGCCAACATCTCCTGGTAAGAGCATGAACATATTAGCATCAAAGCTTGTAGCATAGGTGACAGCTATTTGGAAAAACATACTCTGTGACAACAGTGGACAGTTTTTACATGCTGCATCACCAACTCTTTTTAGAGCACAGAGTGTGAAATGTAGAGAAAAAAAATGGATATAAATTACATTGATTTAGAGGAGAATGAATGAATGTGAAGGAGTTGTAGAAATTCCTTATTCATCTCTCTTACCTTTTCCTTTGGAGTTTGCAAACTGTATTGTATAGTTTTAAAAATATATATTTAAACTCATGATAGCATTTTAATTAAAGGAATAATAGTGCTAAGCAATAGGAAAATAGTATGCTAGTTAACTGACAGCATTTTTAAAATTTCTTAGTTATCCATTAAATAATAGTATCTTGATTTAATAAACTAATGTTTTTATCATCCAGATGATATCAGAAAAGAATTTCTCTAATTACTAGACAAGAAGGGTAATAGAATTTTATGCGCCATTTGAACATAGATCAACTGAGGGAAAAAAAATCACAGAATCATGAAAAGATTGTGGAACACAACAAAAAGGGAATAATTTTCTGAATATGCAAAGGAAAAGCCTAATAGTGACTATAACTTCCTACAGAAAACACATAAAATTTGGAGCCATCTTATTTGCAGATTGAATACCATAAAATAATAAACCTAAGAAATGAAAAGTAAAATGTGTGATGAAAATCTAACACGAGTACAACTTGAGATGGAAAGAAACCAAATCAACTCAGGAAAGCTTCTGAGAAAACCGTTGAAAAGTAAAATGTGCCTGAAGCACTCAGAAAATTTAATCAGTAAAGTAAAAGATAAACAAGAAAAATTACCCCAGAATTCACAGAAGTAGAAGTGTTTTCTTATTCTTTCCAAGGACACTTTTATGGCAACATTCTATCTCAGAATTTAATGCTGCCTGTGCTCCAACTAGTAATGAATTTAACTGACCTCTCCCTGTGGATAAGTAGCAATTCAGAGAATGAGTATCTCAGGAAATCTAGACAAAGGAACAGAAACTATATGTAAACTACTACCAATAATTATGGAACCTTGATCCAGAGAAAGCAGGACTTAAGATTACAAACAGAGACTGAATCTGAGGGTTGCAATTTGAGTCCTCACATAGAGGCAGAAAATAAGCCAGCTCAACATCAAGTCTTTTCAGTTACCCAAGCCAATTATTTACTTTTTTTTGCTTCAGCCAGTTAGACTTATTTTTTTTTTAATTGAGGTACCATTTCTAAAGGAAAGCAATAAATCTCGTAAGTAACCCCTCCCCTTCAAGATAACAATACATCTAATGGATAAGAAGAACATAAGAGTGTATATCTGGTCTCTAATGCCACTCTCCTTTCAGAGGTGGGTTCTAAATTTAGTGGTCAATACTGCACTCACAAAATCCACACAGAAGTCAAAAGAGTAAACAAAAAATAGGTCTTTGTCTTTTGTGACATTAGCCTACTATTAACTAAAGTTTCCATACAAAGCTACTGAAAACTACATCTTTGCTTTATTTTTGTGTACCCTGGCCTAACAAAGCCCAGACCATACTCTACAGCAGGAAACAAGCTGAACAGCATTCCAGAAAAAATTATCTCACAAAAGCTCACCACTATTCAATCATAGATGGTAGATGAAAGTGTTTGGACTTCCCTAAGACCTATCATTCCCTGCTTGTCCTTTGCATGTCAGTCATTGAGTGAGGGGCTTTACACAGTTTATTTCTTCTTGCTCCAAAACTCACTCTAAAACCACATTAGAGATGAGGAAATAACAGAAAGGTTAAGTCATTTGTCCAAAGTCACAACACTGGTGATTGAAAAGTACATTTCTCAGGTTCCTAACTCTCTTCCTCCCCCCCCCCCCCCCCCCAACTCTTCAAGGAATTAATTCACTCTGAGAAAATATTTTTTGGTTTAACTATTCCTTGGACTACTTCTAACAGTATTTCTACATGGTTGTTTGTCACTTGAGATTTCCAGGTGAAGAGAGCGTTAACTTTAACCATCACCCGTCACTTCCCCACACACGTTGCTTTAATATGGATTTGGGTTGATTAAATTCAATACTCCAATGCCTACTGAACGATCTTTCTCCTTTTAATATGGGAAGACCATAATGCCATTTTCCTTACCTCTGACAATAGTAGAATTGGTCCCTAACGTCCCTATATATATAATTGGTCTTCTAACATCACGATAAAAAAACAAAATGCAAGAGTTATACGCAGTTGCAGATGTGAATATTTCCCTTAACTATATCTGACCTCTTTTAATAGGCTAATTTCACTATCACTGTATCATTAATCTCAGAAACTTCAGCTGAAGAAAAAAAGCAACCTTCACATTATAAAACATCACAGTATAACATATGAATATTAATAGGAACATTCTGAATATTGGTATAAATATTATCATGCACTTAATTAAAAAATGAGTAACTTGCTTCGATAAAATGCTATAGTTTTAGTCATTACATGAAAATGAAATACACACTAATTATTTAAACATTATAAAGCAAAATATCTTGTGTTGCTCATAAACAGAAATAAATATATTTAATGACAATACCCTTTAGATTATTAATATTATTTACTGACTAAATGGCTTTTTTTCTGTAAAAATAGTAGAAATTGAAAATCTTTGATGCCATAAACTAATATCCTGAGTCAGTAATGTACTAAGGTCCAGACTATATTTTATTATACAAAAGGAAAGAGATATGATTTGCCTTAATGACAAAGCCAATATGGTTTCACAAGACTTTTTTTTTAATTTCCCCTCATTGCATCCTTAGTAGCTGTACAAAATTGGGCAGGTTACTTTACTTCTGAGTTTCAAATACATTGATTAAATGGGGCTGAAATGTATATCTCTCAAAGTTGTTACAAGAATACATCTCAAAATATATGTGTAATTAGTGTAGCATGCACATATATTAAATAGCAAAGTCACGTTCAACCCCCATATCATCTCACTCTAAACCCATTATGGAACCCCTTGTTTAACTATGTCACCAAAGTTGCTTTGTTTCCCCTTTGCTGAGTTTCTCTCCCAAACTCCTTATATTATAGAAAGAATGCAGAAAGAACACACATGACCTGTTTAAGGCCTAATTTTCCCTCAAGTCAGAAATGGCAGGAATCAAACTATAAATCTCTGAATAACCCAAGGAAGCTAACTGTAAAAAAAAATGTACTGACACAAAGTGTGGAAGATTCAGCTGGGACCATGTAATATGACTTCTGGAGAGGAAAGGGAAGAAGTCTAGAATCCAGAATAAAATTTAAACCTATGCCTTATTCAACTCCAGTCTTGTAGCAAGCACACCAGAACCTCAAAATAAGCAATACAGAAGGCAATAGAGATACTTTGGGTAGGAAGGCTAGAATTCCCTACTAAATTTTTGGTGCCTACAATTAAGTTTCTTCGAAATCAGAAGAGAGTTTTGTTGCCTTTTACCATTTATTGGATAATTTTTTAAGAAAAACAGGGATTTTGATAGGATACTTTTGAACTATATGAAAAGCGTATCATCTATGTATAAAATAATAAGAATGAGACTTTCGTGTCTTAATCTTTCAACCACGTGTGTTATGCATACATTGTCTTTCAAATCTACTCATGGACGACAGCATTTTGTTTGCATATCTTCTGACGCTGGTCTTGCTCTTAATTTTATTATGGCTGTTTTTTGTCTTGTCCCATTTCCCATAATAAATGCAAAGTTCTTTGAGAGTGGGGAATATTTTATTTATTTAGTCATTTATGCATTCAAAAACTATTTAAGGAACTGCTATATGGAAGGCACAAGAACATATGGAGATTGTATAGTCAATCTTTGACAAAGCAAAAAAGAATATCCAATGGGAAAAAGATACTCCCTTCAACACATGGTGTTGGGAAAACTGGACAGCAGCGTACAAAAGAATGAAACCAGACCACTTTCTTACACCAAACACAAAAATAAATTTAAAATAGATAAAAATTCTAAATGGGAAACTTGAAACCGTAAAAACTGTAGAGGAGAAAACAGGCAGTAACCTCTTTGACACTGGCTATAGCAACTTCTTATTAGATAGGTCTCCCGAGAAAAGGGAAACAAAAGCAAAAATAAACTGTTGGGACTTCAAAATGAAAAGCTATTATATAGCAAAGGAAACAATCAAGGAAACTAAAAGGCAACCTATGGAATAGGAGAAGATATCTGCAAATGACATATCAGATAAAGGGTTAGTATCAGAAATCTGTAAAGAACTTATCCCATTCAACACCCCAAAAAAAAAAGAATAATGCCATTAAAAAAATGGGCAGATGACATATATAGACACTTTTCCAAAGAAGACATCCAGATGACTAACAGACACATGAAAAGATGCTCCACATCACTCATCATCAGGGAAATGCAAATAAAAACTACAATGAGATATCACCTCACACCTGTCAGGATGGCTAAAATAAACAACACAAGAAACAACAGGTTTTGGTGGGGATGTGGAGAAAGGGGAACCCACTTGCACTGCTAATGAAATGGAAACTGGTGCAGCCATTCTGGAAAACAGTGTGGAGTTTCCTCAAAAGTTAAAAATAGAACTACCCAATGATCCAGCAATTGTACTACTACGTATTTACCTAAAGACAAAAATATTGATTTGAAGGGATACATGTACCCCGATGTTTATAGCAGCAATATCTACAATAGTTAAATTATGGAAGCCTCCCAAGTGTCCATGGACTGATGAATGGGTGGCATTATATATATAATACTCAGCCCTGTAGAAGAGGAGATCTTACCATTTGCAACAATGTGGATGGAGGTAGAGAGTATTATGTTAAGTGAAATAGAGGAAGACAAATACCATATGATTTCACTCATATGTGAAATTTAAGAAACAAAACAAGCAAGCAAAGGAGGAAAAAAAAGGAGAGAGGGAGGCAAACCAAGAAAGTCTCTTAACTATGAAGAGCAAACTGATGACTACCAGAGAGGAGGTGGATGAGGAGATTCAGAAGAGAACTTGTGATGAGCACCAGGTATCGTATGGAAGTGATGAATCACTATATTGAACACCTGAAACTAATATTATGCTGTGTGTCACCTGGAATTTAAATAAAAACTTATAAAATAAAATGTAGTTTGTATATACTACAATGGAATACGATTCAGCAACAAAAAAGGAACAAAATGCTGATTCATTCTATGACCTCGAAAACATTAAGTGAAAAAGTCAGCCACAAAGGACCACATATTGTGTATTTATTCACATAATATGCCCATATTAGGCAAATCTGTAGCAACAAAAATAGATTAGTGGTTGACAGGGGCTAGGAGGAGAGGTGGTGACAGTGTCTGCTAAAGTGTACTAGGTTTCTTTTGAGGTAATGAAAAGGTTCTGAAATTAGATGGTGGTGGTGGTTGCACAACTTTGTGAATATGCTAAAAACTACTGAATTGTACGCTGCTAAAAACTGAATTTTATGGTATATGAAATCTCAGTAAAGCTATTATTTAAAAAATATTAAATGCTGCCCTTGAATTGGATTAAAAAAAAAAAGACATGGGGCGCCTGGGTGGCGCAGTCGGTTGAGCGTCCGACTTCAGCCAGGTCACGATCTCGCGGTCCGTGAGTTCGAGCCCCGCGTCGGGCTCTGGGCTGATGGCTCAGAGTCTGGAGCCTGTTTCTGATTCTGTGTCTCCCTCTCTCTCTGCCCCTCCCCCGTTCATGCTCTGTCTCTCTCTGTCCCAAAAATAAATAAACGTTGAAAAAAAAAAAATAAAAAAAAAAAAAGACATGAAGATTGTGAATACTATGAGATTTATTTAAATTCATTGATTTTATAATTGAATGAGTTAATTTTCCCAAAGAAAGAAGGTGGACTGTAGATAAACTCTCAATCTGAAATACTAATGAGATACTATACTATAAATTGAAGCATTTTAGCAAGGCATCCAAAGGACTAGAAATCAATTAGTTTTTAGTAGATGGAAGTAAGTGGGGAAAATAACTCCTTTTCAGTTTTTACCTCTTCATCGAAATTGACCCCGTGCATATATTTTCTCAAGTAGCTCAGAGTGGCAGTTTTTCATCTAATGTGTCATGCCCACATATTCAAATATGGATGGCCACATTTTTTATCTTACTCATTTTATTGTATCATTTTTCTTTAAGGACCCACTCATGGATGGCAGTCCACAGTAATAGGTAAATTAAACTCTACCATATAAAGTAAGAAAATATAATCCAAAGAGAAACGCTAAATAATATGAAAATGACGTTAACCGATCTGTAGCATGCCATGCTTCCCCTGTCTTCATATTTGATTAACTGATTTCTGAGCTCAGCCACACCTGTGTTTTTTTTAATTGCAATTATTACATCTTCTATTATATTATTCCATTTGTTCCTAAATGAAGCTGGTTGTGGGGCTACACATGCAGCCAATTTATTCATTAAATATATTATGATAGAACTGAATGAAAGGTTTTATTATCAATCTTATTAATTTCAAGATAGAATTTAGTGGAAATCAATATTACAAAATGCATGATTGCTAAATCTTCTTAAAATAATAGACTCATTCATTAAGACCGCCTTCCTCCAATAGTTAGGTCTTAAATCATTGACATGGTCTAATTATTTAGCAAGGAGCAAATCGTACCTAGCTCTGCTACTTTTTGGCAATTATATGATAGGATCCTAACATAGGCCTGGACTTGAATTAATTTGAGTATGCATATAAAGTGTTTTAGCAATAAGTTGATTAGAGGAAAGATGGCTACACAAAGAGAAACACGATAGCAACATGCTGACGCTTGGCAAAAATTCTGGTAACTAGCAAGCTGTTTTAACAGGATCAGAATGGGAAATGTACCAAAACAGTCCTCATTGAAAGATAGCAGGCAATTTAAAATCTTTTGAATTAAAAGATATTGCAGTATAGCTAAAACTATATACAGTACTGGACATGCATTATCTATGAAAGATGAGACTCTCCATTTGTGCTTCAGCAAGCAGGATTTGGGGGCAAAAAATATCTCTTTAGAAGTACAAAATGCAGTAGGCAGAATTATTCTCAAGAGTTACAGGTATTTTATGGACATAGCTTCTTTGGCTTTGAATTTTTGTGGTTTCCGATATTGAAATTTTAGGGAAAAAATGTGTAGAAAGACAAAATGGCTGCTGCAGGTGAAATTCTATTTCCCCCGTTTATTGATTTCACTAATCAGGTGTGACACCTAAATGAAATGGGCAACTATTTCTAGATCCAGGGTTTCACTGAGTTTTAAACAATAGTCTGTGCAGAAGTCCCATTCATTGTATTTCTTTCTGCTCAGAAAATCCACCTAAAACTAATTGCTCATTTTAGTACTGAACTGAGAGAAGCAAGCTTTCTGCTATTGTCATTTGTACAGATGGTAATTGAACACAGTCATTAAAAGTACATACATACAGGGGCACCTGGGTGGCTCAGTCGGTTAAGCATCCGACTTCAGTTCAGGTCATGATCTCGCAGTCTGTGAGTTCCAGTCCTGTGTCAGGCTCTGTGCTGACAGCTCAGAGCCTGGAGCCTGCTTCAGATTCTGTGTCTCCCTCTCTTTCTGCCCCTCCCTCACTTGCACTCCGCCTCTCTCTGTCCCTCAAAAATAAATAAATATTAAAAAAATTAAAATGCATACATACATGTACGTATACATATATAATTACATTATGTATTTTATGTATTCAGTGATACATATCTTTTTATGTAGACAGATATGTATATATCACCAAGTGTATCTATATATGACCTATTTATAACTTAGCAGAGATAACTAAGAAGATTTTGTATAGGAGAAATAAATTAATAATTTTGATGGTAATATTTATTAATCCTCAGTTTAATACCTATAGTACTTCCAGGAAGGAAAACAAGATTTATCTAGATAGGTTAATGTAGGATTCACAAAATACTTTGAATCTTATCTCTCTAGCAACATTAATCTCCATATTTAAATGCCCTTTTGCTTTTTAGAAGCCCAATGATTACCCCTACTAAAGTTGCTACAATGTTAGAGGTGTGCTTGACAATAAAATGTATAATATAACCACTGCAGACATTCTAAACAAGCTGGAGTTTCCTTACAGTTTTGTTCTCTAAAATTTATTATCTTTAATTTCTCTGATAATTGTCTTTTAAAAAAGCCCACCCTTCACAGGGCATTGCACAAAATTATACCTATGTCAAGACCATAAATTAAAACACAAAACGAATGAAAACTAACAATGCACATTTGAACAGATGGTCTCTGATGCACGTGTGAAAATGATGGTAGAAAAACAGATTTGTGACTCCTGAATAATTCTCTTCGTGGGTCAGTTTTAAAAATAACTCCAATAGTATTAATGGAAAGAGTTGAAAAAAAAAATCTAACTTAACAGTTCCAAGCAGAAGTAAAACTGAAAAGTCTATAGAAATATGATTAGAATGATAAAAGTCTTCTATAATTATTTAAAGCAAGGTGTCTTACCCTATTTGGGCACTCAAGAGAAAAATCCAGACTCTCGTGTAGGTTTCCATGATCTATCAGAGAAACATTTCGAGTGTAGATTCTATATGCCACACCAGCAGAACACTTGCTCCAACCTACTGTTGTTGAATAGAGGATAACATACATGCACAGTGGTTAAAGTGTAAGCCTGGAGTCAAATCCAGGTTTGATATTCATGTCACCACTTACTAGCTATGTGACTCTGGGCACATTACTGTGCTAAACATTCCATGCCTTGGTTTAAATTCTGCAAAACAGGTAATAATAGCATCTACTGAGTCACAGAGGAAGAGTTCAATGAGTATTTTTGTTTTGTTATTCTGAGTGTTAAATATGGTGTGTATTTATTCTGTAATAGAAAACTCTCATTAAAATAAAACCAATGGGAATAGGTCTATTCTTTTTGGCTTTAGTTTTGTAGAGTAGGGAAATCTAAGGTGAGTACAAAAATGTCAGAAGAACAAGATTTGGACTTGACAAAGAAAGGGAAAGGGAGAGGAGAGAAGCAGTGAGGGGGGAAAGGTGGTCAAGATACTATGGAAGGACCCTCACTTAATTCAAAAGATTGGCAGAGTAGAAAAAAGGAGATTGAACATAAAATGACTGTAAATATCTATAGAAAATCTAAACATGCATAATGTTAATACATTCTGATAGTGTATTTCAACAAGAAGTTTCATGTGTATAATCAAAAGCATTATAAAGAGTGTCCCCCTCTTTATCACCCTCAAATCAATCTAATCCCATATCCTGTTACATCTTTTGAGTATGTGACTTTCTCAACATTCCTTCTACAATATCCTAACAGGACCTCATCAATTCTCATCTGACCCATAGAATTACATGGTCTTTAATGATCTCTCACCAACAGCCCTACCAACTTGGAGCCATCCTCCACAAATAAATCCTTATCTATAGAATAAACCCCTACATAAACGGAACTGGTTCATCTTTGGGGTACTAATGGCACTTGGTCCCTAATTCCATTACCACAATCTGGCATAGCAAGAAAATGCCAAGAAGATCACTATGCCAAATCAAGCTTGCCATTTGCCACCAGGGTGATTTGAAGAAAGTCCTGTCACTGGGAGGCTCTTTCTACCCAACAAAATCTGAATAACCCTACCACCTTTGAAAGATTGTTGTAATGATTTAAGCAACCTATATAAATTACATAGAATGTATATCTTTTTATTTATGTCTCAACCATGAACATGAGCCCCGTTCTTTCCTAAGTCAATCTTGACAATGACTGGAAGCATATTAGAAAACCTTCATTAACTAAAGCATTGGTTCTAGACTAGGTTTACATTCCAGACTAGTGTCATTATAGATATGCCTTCTGAATATCAACATGTCCACTATGCTTCAGCCTCCTCCAAACCCCAGAGGTACACGTCAAGTCCATAGTTCCTGCCTTACAAACCCTTTGTTGGCTCAAGCCTTTACAAGTTGGCTGTTACCAGTCCCTACTTCTCACAACTGTACCCCACTCTCCTGAAAAGAATGTGAACCTGAGCCCCAGTTCCCAGTATGTTGGCTGTGATCTGCTTCACATTGCACAAAATTCTTGAACTGAGGTAGTAGACTGATATTCTGGTGTTTACGGCTCTGTGGGGAAAAGAGTAGCAGGCATGGAGACGGAGTCTGATTTGCAATAATTAACAATTTCTAGACTGTAAATACTCCCACCATGGTTAAAAGCTAAAAACCTGACCTCATCAAACACAGAATAGAGAAGAAACGCACATTATCAGCTTTCACAAGTCAATTCTGTCATTCAGCCTACCTACCTTGGACATAGCAAGCATGAGAACAACTACCTGAGAAACATTCCAACCAGAGCGGACTCTTCATGTCAACTCTAGATTATACCTGAGCTTTTTATGTGCCTTTACATGATTTCTTGGATTTGTGACCTCTTAAGTATTAATTTTCTTTCTCAAGTCTCTTTCTCTCACCTCAACTGCTTCCCAGACTGCTGTATGCAGAGGTCTATCATATACTCGGGCCAATACCTTCACGGATTATGGAAGCAGCAGAAGGCAGGATATGCAGTGATTCTCATCCCAGCACAGATTTAAATTCCTGTGGCATAATCCAAATTGTGGAAACTTCTCTTGAATAGCTAATTGGCCTTTGTTATAGATGATTAAACCAATGTAAAATTAATCTTACTAATTATCCTCCCCGTATTTCAGACATTATCCAGAATTATCTTTTAGGTTGTTTTTTTTTTTTATTTATTTATTTTCTAATCTGTCAAGATGATATGCTCTATTAGAACGGAAAATATCTCACAGAAAGTCATTGTTTAAAAAAATTCCTGTCTAGGATAATTGCTTCACTCTTAAGCTAATAATTTATTTATACAGTCAACAAACAGTTGGAGTCCCAAGTGAAATATTACAAAGTTTCCACATAAGCAGTTGAGATTCCTCAGGCTTTAAAATACAGGAATTTGTGAGGCTGTATCACTGGTATTTTAATGAAAGTATATAAGGTGAGGAAGAAAGAGTTAAGATTAACAACTATGAATTTCAATTTCCTCAGCTATCATACATAGTTATATCTGTCCTATGCTCCTCACATAATTGTTTTGAAGCCCAGAGGAGATATTATCTATGGGAGTTTTCAGATGATTTTAAAGAACTATATAAATACAAGGCATTATTTTATACCTATTGTATATCATCCCTTTCCTACAGTAGGGGCTCAATTAACACTCACGGAAGATCTCCGTAAAGAGAAATATACAAAGACTGAAAGAAAATTTTATTTTAAAATTCTTCTGAAAACGTCTGAGTGATAAAACATGTATACATTTTCTTTACCTGATAATAAATTTCCCCCTGAGGAACTTATAGCACCTGCAGAGAAAGAAGCTCATGCTAGTGGCAGAGATAGACTCTATGGCAGGTAATTGCAGGTGGCCTGACAGCTCCCGCTGTTCAGACATCTTCTTGAAACTTAGATTTACATAATGAAGGGACAGAAACCTGTGTTGCTTCTAATTCAATAGTGGCTTTTTGCAATTCTATTCCAATTCAACTGTGGCACAAGACATATTTAATTATAATAGTGCTGAGATGACTAATGGCAGCAGCACTAGATTTATAACACACTGCCTCATTGCTTATTAGCAGGGAAGACAACAAAATGTTACTTCTTTATAAGTTCAGATGATGGTTTTAATGAAGAAGTAGGTAGCAAGTAGTTCAAATTATAACACAAATAATAGTACACAAATGGAGGGTCATTCTCAATGTACAATGGGGATTTCAAGAATTTTAGGATCGAAATTTGACATTAAAGGTCCAACAAATAATTTACAGCTTTTTAAGTCATACTTTACCAGAAAGACATTTATGGATTACCCATTTTACAAGGGTCTCTGGAGACAAGACATGGGTCTATCTACTTCAGCATATTCCCTAAAACTCAAGTCCAGTATTTTTTCACATGAAGACCTGCCATCAATTATCCAAATAGAATTCATTTTCTTTTATGGCAGCACATCACTCTTCCCGTATCTATCCCCCTCATATTCCTTTAGGCACTTGTCTTACTATCTTTTTTAAAAAAATTTTTTAATGTTTATTTTTGAGAGAGAGAGAGAGAGAGAAATAGCGAGAGAGAGGGACACAGAATCCCAAGAAGGCTCCAGGCTCTGAGCTGTCAAGTACAGAGCCCGACACGGGGCTCAAACTCATGAACCATGAGATCATGATGTGAGCCGAAGTTGGCTGCTTAACTGACTGAGCTGCCCAGGAGCCCCACTTGTCTTACTATCTTAATCTCATTCCTGTCCCGGTACTCTGGACCTCACTCTTGCCCACATTCTCCAGACCCTATTTCCTACTTATCTCCTTCAGCATTTTCTATTTCTCTCTATCCACGGTCTCCCTTCTTGCAACATGCAACCACTCATAGTTCTTTTCCATCTGAATAAATTACCAAACTGTTGTCCTTTGTTCTCATCATCCTGGAGCATTTTAGGGGATTTGACTCCATTGACTCTTCCTATTTCCTTCACCTCCATCTGTTTCTTCTGTGCATGTGCCAAGCATCTTACCCTTATAGGAACATTCCATTCTGCTACTTCAATCATTATATTTAGGTGGATATCTGCCAAATGTGAACCTTTAGTCCTGAGCTGTCATCTTTACTTCAGTCCCATTTTGGCAAGATGCATTCATGACTAAAATATCTGATGAAAGCAGCCTGCATCAAGTCTGTTCCATAACTATTCATTTCAACCAGTGTTCCCGTATTCATGCATCTGGATACCCCTGTAAAATCACACTTTAGATTTAGTTCCTTCTTGAAAAAGAAACCTATTTTAACAAGCCTCCATCAGGATAAGGAGGAGGATGGATTGACATGAAATCCACATCAGGAAAGAGTACAAGAAATGCACATCATAGAAACATGGATAGCCACTTTCCCCCACTTTATTCCTCCAATCTAGAAAAGGACAAACTGTCTATGGTGCTAAGTCTTAAAGGGTATGACAAAGTTAGGGTTACTCTGGGATTGGTTTTTATAGTATCTAAGAAGTCTAAAGAAAAATTGTGACAAATTGAGAGCTCAACCCCAGGTAAATGGCTGGAGGACACGAGGCAAGTGCTTCCCAGCCACATTCTCCTTCACCCTAACAATGTGGTTAAAGATATGGGGCTTCACATAAGTCACCATACTACTCTGAGGGCAGACAGTCTCCTGGAAGCTGGGCCCATCATTATGTGCTTAGGATCAGATTAGTAGGCAACAGTCTGATGTTCAGATTAGCTCCAAGAATAAAGGGAAGGCCTCCATCTATCTTCATCTTTCACTTGTTACTAAGCCCAGGATTTTTGGACAAAACTTATCAAGCAGGGAAGGAACTCTTCGTTAGTCTGCCTGTCCAGAACAGCTTCTCATGGGTATGATTATTCTCAAGCTTAGACTGCAAATAACCGGAAGAAAGTATCTCAGTTCATTCAATCTTCTATGTAACTTTCATAGATTCTTTTACAAAGCAAGGGGTTCCTTACTTTGTAAAGTGGTCAGCATTCCATTTAAGCTCTTCCAGTAAAAGAATATTATCTCCCAAGGCAAATCCTTTGTATTCTTAGCCATTTTTTTTCTCCTTGATTTTTGACATATTGCTTATTTAACTTAGGTTAAGTATCTAAATCTGTATTACAGGCTTGCTTTAATACATTGTTCTCAACTCCAGAGGCATGTTAGAATCTACATGGGCACGCATAGTATCTTCCTTCAAAGACCAGCTCCTTTCTGTATATGTTTCTTTTGTTATTACCACCATTATGCCACTCTTCCAGGATAGAAAATTTGGATATGTGCAGAATTCATTTTTTCATGGAGAAAAAAGGGAAATTACCTAGATATATCAAGCTCTTCTGCTTAAAAAAAAAAAAAGACAAATATGTATATGTTTAAATGTTTTCCTTTTTCCTTGCATCACTTCACCACCACCTAATCTGAGTCCTTACCAATACATTCTTATATTTGCACTGAATATTTATTCCTAACAGTCTGCCTGGCATAGCTTTTCTCTGTCCATGATTTTTTGAGTATTTGCTTGACAAAATGACCTAAGACTCTCCTCTTCCCCTACTGTTTCCCTATCCCAAGATTTTCTCTGCTTCCTAAAACAAGTTCAATTTTCTCTACAAGGTTTGCAAAGTTTTCTGTAATCTATCTCTACCCATTTTTACCTAACTTTATTACAACAACACTAACCGACATAGACCTTAAACTCTCACCAAGAGAGTGGCTTTTAATCTCTCTGGAAAATGTTAATATCTACCCTAAGAATAAATTATAGAGTCATATTAAAAAAAAACATGCTAATTGCCCCATGATTTGGGCTCTCTAGAGAAATTCTCATCAGTTTCTAAGACTTGAAAGAGGCCACTTTTAATAAATGAAGAGGGAAGTAAATATGTAAATGTGCCCAGAATTTCAATATATGTAATATGGGCCACATCTGTGGCCTGAAATTGAAGAAGTTTTAGACCATTATATAAGTAATAAAGGACAAAACAATTTTTAATTTCCAGAATTGTCTAAAAACCATACATAGAAATCAGCATAGTGTTGATATCATTGAAAAGCTGCATATTATTTGATATCCAGTCTTACTTAGCCTTACCAACAAAGCCAATTTTCAGGCAAAAAGTTAGAGTACCATGGTGTTATTAAAATTTTAAATCTTTACCCATTATTGTTCAAGAAGTCAGATCATGTAACATTTACATTTTAATGTAAATTCAAATTAGCATTCTGATACAGTAAAATACCTTTATTGTGTAAAGTTGTGTAAGTATCATTCTACGAAATTTTTTAAAGTGTATTTTGAGAGAGACAGACAGCGTGAGCGGGGGAGGGGCAGAGAAAGGGAGAGAATCCCCAGCAGGCTCCACACTGTCAGTGCAGAGCCGATCTGATCTCCAACTCAGGAACCTGTGAGATCATGACCTGAGCAGAAATCAAGAGTTGGCCACTCAACCAACTGAATCACTCAGGTGCCCCTCATTATGGGAAATTTTAGTTTTTATATTTTTATACACACATTGTATATGTTCCAAATGTTAAAGTATTTTTATCATACAGATCACAATTTTTAAAAAGTTGAAAGCCATTACTTTACTTCATTAAATTGTTACAAAGACACTGTGATACAGGTTTTATTCCAACTTGGCAGAAGAGGAAACTTCAACTGAAAGAAATGAATTCCCCTTCCTCAGGACTCTAAGGAAATTAGCATTCAAGTTCAGGTAAAATAAATCAAAAGTCAATATTAAGTGTATTGTCCATAGGCCCCTATATTCTGGACTCAAATTTTAGATGATATTATATACATGAATGTCAAATTATTCTTGTCAGAGATTGCAAATGAATTTGTTTTTGCTACAACAGTTGAAATCCTGTCAATAAAGCAAAACTGCATTTTAAGAACACTCAGTGTAAGAAAATCTGTGCAATTTAAAAAAACAAATGACCGAAATACAAATAGACAAAAAGCCCCAAACTCTTAAATATAGAGAACAAACTGGTTTTTGCCAGAGGGGCGGGGAGTAGGGGGATGGGTAAAATAAGGAGGACCAAGTCTACACTTACCATGATGAGTACTAAGTAATGTATAGAATTGTTGAGTCACTATTGTATACTTGAAACTAATACAACACTATATGGTCATTTTACTGAAATTAAAAAAATAAATTAAAAAAACTGAGCAATCAAAAGGACATTTGTTGTTATGGAACAGGTAAATTAGGAAGTTATTTCTCTTAAGTTTACATGTGAGTCCATGGAGGTTCTCAGTGACATTCCAATATAATTCAAATTAGAAAAATTAGGCCTGTGTGGACTTTAGATACACCTATTTTACCATTAACAACATATGAATTACTACAAAAGATTTTAATCTATATTTCTGTTCAAGCTGGAGTTTCATGAAACCAGGCTTAATATTAAGGGTCAGAAAGAAAGCATGAGACTGGAAGGTAACTAGCAGATTGAAAATTAACACAAGTGGGCATATACACCTTTTAAAACAGAAATTAGAAGACATAAAAATATAAAAAAGAAATTGATCTTTGGAGCTGTAATTGTATCTTAATGTTTTTGCGAAATGGTCTGGACAATAAGATTCTTACTGAGAG
The DNA here is from genome assembly GCF_014898765.1 of Herpailurus yagouaroundi. Classification (NCBI taxonomy): domain Eukaryota; kingdom Metazoa; phylum Chordata; class Mammalia; order Carnivora; family Felidae; genus Herpailurus; species Herpailurus yagouaroundi. Next base: position 1,952,154 of record NW_024412417.1, read on the forward strand.
TGAAAGGTGGTACATCTGGGAATAAAGTCACAGCTCTGACAACTTTGGTTTGCAGTGCAGTAATTATGGGAAAACCACTTTCAGAGTAGAGAATAATAGTATGGCTATATATCTAGATCTAGATATATATAGATAGATATCTAGATATAGATATATAGATATAGATGATATATATAGATATAGATGATATAGATATAGATATAGATAGATATAGATAGATATAGATGATATAGATATAATATTGAATTGCATTGTTGCCAAAGTAATGGTATTTCTGGTAAACACAAATGCAGAATTCTCCAAAGGGCAACTCCTCAAAGAGTAGAAAGAAATGTGAGATTTAAACATATAATCTCTTCTCATGCAAATCCAGGTAAACAGCAAAATAAGGGGAAAAAATGTCATTTTAACATACGTTGTAATGCAACACGGATGGCTAAATGCAAAGGCTTCTGTGATAACCCAAACCCAGCATGCAGTCATAAAACAGTTTACTTTTCAATGGCTAACCTTGTAGAACAAGCTGTGGCAGACTAGTATCGGGTCCTCCCTTTGTGGGGGCACACTACTCAAGGACATATCCCAGTCTCCCTGGACTTAGATGGTTCCACGTGACGGAGTACTGGGAAAGAGTGTGGCTTCAAGTCAGACATGCAGGACCTGGCTCCTAAACCTTCTTGTGAGATCACTCATGTTCTTTCTCTCTTCTGTTCACCTTTAAGTCAAAGACTGAGAAATTGCTTTCCTGCCGACCTGCACCAACTGCGACCTACTTGAGAAATAGACCTTTGTTTTGCTAATAATCACTGGGATCTAGAGTTTACAGGACTCAGCATACCTTAATGCAAGTGTCAAATTTCAACACTCCGTATCAAAACTGATCAAAAATGATACGGAGTCTATTAGGAACACCTAATAATAAAAGCCAGTATCATGCTACAATTATTCTACATAAACAGTATTTACATTATTTTCACTTCCTCAAGATATTTGTAATGAAAGCAAAGAACAAGAGTTATTTTTAGTATCACTTAGAAAGACACATAGAAAAGAGCTCATCGAGTCAGGTCTAAAGCTTCTGCTTGTTTTCACCTTCATTCCTCATTCAGGGCCCCTCCCACATTAGCCTCAGTTGTCCCTTTAGGTCATCTTCCTTTTCTATACATCCCCCATGTCTTACTCTAGTAAGTGTCCTTGGATGCCCTCTGACATATGGTGGCTGAGATCACAAGAATGAACATTTCCAACCAACATACACTCTGTTTTCACAAGAGGAGATCACGTATTTCATTAGACAGAATATTACCGAAATGATTAACTCTTCTATTACGATTAATGAAGCTAAGAGCACCGCTGTGTATCTTGTGGTGGATCCCAAATTAGAACATGAGAGCTGAAATCAACAAATAATGAACTGGCTCAGCACTTTTTCCCCCACGTTATGTCAATAAAGGAACATCCCCTTTTCTAGCAGCTGAAACCAAGTGTATACTCTTGCAAGCAATTTCAGGTGAGAACAAAAATGTTTTCCTTTCTCTTCCTGAGAAGTACCAATGATCGTTCCTCTTTTGGCATCATTTCAAACAGAGTATAGATATTTCCTTTTCTTAGTTTCATTTGTGTCTTAGTCTGGATATCGGTTGCCCAGAGAATAAAATAAAAGCAGCTGTAGAATCATCTATCCCTTCCTGGATTGGACACGAAATCCTCTTTCTCCTCTCTCAGCACATGCGGGGGGTTGTGGGGTATGAAGTGTGAAGCATACTAAGGCGGAAGAAAGCAATTGCTACGAGGAAAGACAGGAAGAATATACATCACACGGCTGTCATAAATCATATTTTGCCACTTCCAGGCAACCTACAACAAGTAAACCCCTGGCAAAAAAATGTAGACTTTCTATGCCTAGGTTTTTTGATATTGTACACAGGAGCAATATTATTTTTCTCTTTGCCTTCCAGCTTTTCTATAGGGAACAATCAGTTTTCCGCAAGAGTACTCTGACATTATTTTTTGAAAAATCTCTCAAGAGCATTACTAAAACAGGCCACATAGATCAAGAAGAAAACACCTGGAAATTGCTGGATGCAGTAAGTCATTCACGATATTTTTATTGTATTTTTAATGGCACAGGAAACCATGACAGCACAGAGTCTGGAGAAGTGGCCCAGCCGTTAAAGAGGTTAGAAGATATAAGAACCCTTGAAATCCTCTTTTTTTTTTTTTTTTTTTTTTTTTATTTTTTTTTTCAACGTTTATTT
>NW_024412417.1:1954511-2004718 GCF_014898765.1 Herpailurus yagouaroundi
TTTAAATTTTTTTTTCAACGTTTATTTATTTATTTTGGGGACAGAGAGAGACAGAGCATGAACAGGGGAGGGGCAGAGAGAGGGAGACATAGAATCGGAAACAGGCTCCAGGCTCTGAGCCATCAGCCCAGAGCCTGACGCGGGGCTCGAACTCACAAACCGTGAGATCGTGACCTGGCTGAAGCCGGACGCTTAACCGACTGCGCCACCCAGGCGCCCCAAAATCCTCTTAAGTAATCAGTGTCACTGGCCTGCTTTCTAATTTGGTAGAAAAAAGTTAAAATTCCTCTCAACTTATGCCTTATTGGAAGTCCCAAATCAATTCCCGTTAGCTCTAAAGACAAATGATACAAGTATTTGAAATGTAAAGCATTCCATGCTGAGGTTAATATCTTTATAACAAAGAACAAAGGTTAAGTCCAAATATGTACACATCTCTACTGTCCTTTCGCATTCTCCTCTCAAGAGTGAGGGCACAAACGGAACAGATAGGAGAATGGGCTCTGTAGGGACGGCACGCAGGTTTCTTCCTGCAGGCCAGCCCATCTCGCTAATGGATAGAGAGTGCTGAGAATACCATGTTCAGAAGGATGTTCAGAAGGATTTTGAGAACTCATCTAGGCTCAGAGGGCAGTGATGGAGAATTATTAACCCCCCTCGGGACCAAAAGGGAGTGGTGGCAGGCGAGCGATGCTCTGTACCTGACATCTCTGGTCTAGTGGAAAGTTCACACATGAAAACACACGGCCATTTTGGTTGTGGGGAGGTGGTATACAGTCATGGGTGAAAATGCACCAGTGCTCTGGTTTTCCTGGCTACTCAAAGCCTGAAAGCTGCCTCAGAGATTAAATTTACCAAGGGCAGATAACCTAAGAACAGGTCTGTCACTGCCCTTTGAGCATGACAGGGCCATGCTAATCATTTCCCACCTCATCTCTGCATTCCTGGGGCATCCTAAGCAGCCAATATCACAGGACACATGGTTACTTGCATCTGTACATATGTGCAAATGCATGGAATGCATTTACTCATCTCTTTTAATTTAGCATTTTTGTTACTATTATGGTAGAGTAGTCATATATCCTATAAGCCAGAACATCACAAATAAAAAAAGCTAATGTTATTAATTACATGGGACAATAGGAGATCTAAATCAGGACTTTCCTGGAAAGCTGGACCTATGGTCACCCTAGATAATAGTTCCAGTTTTAGTAGATTAAATTATTACTTCCAGTTAGGTAAACTGTTGATTAAAGAAAAAAAGTGTGCTGTTAATATTATGACTTAAAATAGGATAACATACACAACACAACAGATGCACGAATATCAAATTCGAATCTGTAAGTGGAGGAAAATGTGATTTCCTGAGGTCTACAGTTTAACAAAGCAGTGAAAAAATAAATGTGAGTAGAAAAGCCAAGCCATGACTACCTCTCAGTTGATTTACTTTGTAATATTCTAACTAGAATCCTTGTTTTCTCTCTCGCTCTCTCTTTTTTTTTAAACAGAGCAACCAGAGTGATTAGCACTACTGGCCAAACCATGTTACTCCCCTGCTTACAAATCTTTCATTACTTTTTCATCACAGTTAGAATAAAATTCAACACATTACCATGGTCTATAAACCTCTGCCGAACTACACACGTCTCCAGGCTCGTCCCTCATTTCCACCCTTGTCATTCTCTGTGCTCCAGGCACATCGGACATGTATCATTAATATCCCAAGATTTCCAAATTTAGGGGCTTCACATTTGCTATTTGCCTTAACTGGAATGCTCATCTCTGGCCCCAGCTTATCCTTAAAGTCTTAGCAGACACTCAAATGAAGCTATCAAATCTCTAAAAGCTTGGCCTATCTTGTTTAAAGCAGTGCCTTTCCCAGAGTGATTCCATTTGTTCCGTTCTTCCCACAATTCAACATTATTTTCTTTACTTCATTTGTTATTTACAATTGTGAGCATGTGGTATGCTCCCAGTACTCTTAAAATAGACCAAATCTCTGCTTAATAGGCTCATAAGACAGGCTCAATGTACAAATTGCAATTCAATTGGTATCTGAAGAATGACAAAAATCAAGTTAGAAATACTGAAGAAAGAATATTCTGGACAGAAAGAAAATCAAATGAAAAGGCTGTGAAGTGGAATGAAAAGGCCAGTGCATCTATTTTACTGTGCATAAAAGAAAAATCTATAGGAAATGAGATCAGACAGGAAATGGTCCATGGACTCGTGAATTCCATTGAAAAGTATTTAGATTTAAGTCTAGTTGTAATGGAAAGCTACTAGAGGGTTAGAAATAAAGAAGTGAAATAATCTAAATTATACTTTAAAAAGATTACCTAGTCTGTTCTGTTTAGAGCAGAATATGGAGATAAACAAAGAAGCAGATAGATTAGGAGGTTTTCCTACAGTCTAAATGACCTAAAGGGGCAATTTGATTAATGGAGAAAAAAATCTGATCTGTGTATTTTTGAGAGCCCTATGAACATGCTGCTAAATTGACTGCACAGGGAATAGTTTTATCTTTTTACTATTGTATCCTAAGCACCTAGCACAGTGCCTGGACAATAGTGCATTATGGTGTTAAAAATGGAGAAGAAAAGACTCAGAGACATCATTCAAAGTCAGGCTTCTAGCAAAAACAGGTGACTCACTGTTGCAGAGCAGCAAATAAAACAAGTCTAAAATGTTTGTCGAATATCATCCGTGGAGAGAAAGCAGAATGGACCACTGGCAAGTTTCCTCCATCTCGTAACAGAATTAGATGGCCATATAATATTGATGCTACAGAACATGAGAGAAGCGTATCATCTCTAAAGTAAGAGAAAACTACCATGCACATGATGAGGGAGCATGAGGCAGGCTGAGGGGCAAGGCGCAAGCTAGCACCCCACCACCATCAACACAGGTGAGTTCTGATCTTCCTCGGACACTCCTGGCTACCCAAGAACAAAAGGAAAGCGGTTGAAGTGCTTGCCGTGGTAATGTGGGAGACTAAGGCAAATGAAAAATTAAATTCCCTTACTGCCTATAGCCCACTGACAAGTCCTTTAGACCAGCAGAGTGACCTCCCTCTAAGAGCTCAGCTGCCTCAAGGATGACACTTTGCTGGAGGCAAAAGAGAACCTAAGTTTAACACTATCCCAACCTTCAGGATCCTGTAAGTCAACTTCCTTTATCTCAACTGCCCCAAGATATATGCTGGCAATCATACTCCAAGCTTATGGCTCCTCGATATACATCTGAAAGGTCTCATGACTGAGAGGAAATGGTAATAAATAGTGTTTCCCTAGCAACAGCTAGCCCCTCAAGCTCCTGGAAACATTGCTTCCAAAATTCCTTAGAGACATTGTGTATCCCTGACCTCCTCCCAACCTGAAGGTATATAATGGGTTACCGGTCATGACCCCAGTGCAGCTCTTCCTGTCCATGGGTCCTGTCCCCATGCTTTAACAAAATCACTTTTTTACACCAAAGCCAGTTTTCAAGAATTATTTCTTGGCCATCAGCTCTGAAACCCACGAACCCCCATCACCCCAAAACTTCATCACACGCTGAGATATTGGTAAGTGTATCCTTCACAAGGCATGAAACACATCTACCTTTGCCCTCCCTTAAGGAACACCACACAGTAGGTGAGCAATGGATACTTGATGAATGAACTAACGAACAAAGAATAAAAAAAAAATGGGTGTTTTGTTCTATTTAATCACTGAACACACATGATTCTATACTGTATTTTTGTCAACTTGATTCCATGAAACAGGATAGACTAGAAGAGTAGAACTGGTTCAGTTCTGAGAAAGCATGTGTTGTATAGGAACAAGATATGGTACTGACATATAAATAAGGGAGGATGCTTCCATAGGCCAATCCACCCACTGATTTATTCATTGCAGTAACAGTTGCTTGTCAACAATGTCCCACACGAGCTGATTCAGTATTGACGGAAATCATCAAAATGATCTGACCATGCTCACGGAGAATTTGTTTCTTTTTCAGCATGCTGAACAGAGAAATGACCAATAAGTACAGGACTCCATTTTTTTTTTTTTTTTTTAGATCAGACATGCTAGCTGTCAAGGGGAAAGGTGCTCCTATGACTTTATGAAATGTGAAATAACAACATTTCTTCAAACTCACATCTGTGATTTCAAGTGTTGACTCAAGTGGCCTATCTCAGTGATATATCGAGAATCTTAAGTAGCCGAATCTATTTCTTCAGGGCTAACATACCACAAGGTTAAATGTTTTGAATAGAAGACCAGGATTTCAAAACACGACCACACAATAGGACAAGTGCCTCAACTGTCAAAAATTTGACTCTCATAAATAATTTCCTTCACTTGTTAAAGAAAGAAATCAATGAAATACTGCTTTAGGGCATATTTTAAAAACATCCCATTGCGCTAATAAAAAATGTAGAAATACGTCACACTTTGATTGCCATCAAAGAGTAGATTAGGAACACGTTCACACCTATATTCTCAGTTTCAAGAGTCAACCTTTCAGCTTTTGAGGATAATATGCATGTTGATTTTCATTTGATGAGCTGTTAAAAGAAATTTCATGAGATAACTTTCTACGTTTTCTCGATATTCTTCCTATCTAATGCCATATGTATTTAATAGAGTCTTCAAATATTCAGTCACTACCTGGCAATGCATATTTGTGAATGGGGATTTTCTAAGTTAGTGAAGACAAACTGTAGGAAATCAATGAAATGCCAAACTAACCTACCATTCAAGTTATTCAGCACTGAGAATGAAATGGATTCTTCGGAGATGTATTATAAATAATTTTTATTTCATAATTTTTATCACTAATGAAGATAATTGTGATAATAATTTTATTATACTTATTATTATGAAAAAATAACATAGCTACATAACTTACCTAGCAATATATTCTAAACACCAGCAAATACTTTAACTATGTGAAAGTATGAGAATCTCATAAATGGAAAAAATAGAGGAATTGGAACCACAAAAACTGGAGTTCAATTCCCAACTCTGCAACTTACTTGTGATTTTGATGTCATTGTCTGTTCTTCAGTTTCTTCACACACAAATTATGCCAATTATCCTCAAAGGCAATTATAAATATTGAAAATTATCTACGTATAAAAGTTAGCAGCTTCTAGACATGTACCAAATTTAAGAATCAGTAATTGTTATTAGATTATTTCACTTATACCTGTAGGGCAGTAATTGTTTCTTGTTCTAGTTTTTGTTTTGTTTTGTTTTTTGTATGATTCTCTTCCTTGGAGTTTTAGGTGCTCAATATATATTTGGTAAATGGATGAATCAACATGTGGCAGGATTCTATCTACAACTAACAGAATTGTTGTCCTTGTATTTCTCACACTTTCTTCTATTTCAGTTGCTCCCCAAGGAGCATTTGTCCTTGCTCTAGTCCATGTTAAGAGTAGAAAATTAAAAGAAAAAAAGCCCATCTGTTCACTAGAGGAATATTCTTTTCTTGGAGATAGGCCTTCAGTGCCCATTACCCGTCAATCATATTTTACCTGCAAGAGACTAGGTAACAACCTAGAGAAATGGAAGAGAAGATAATTCATTCATTAATTCAACTGTATTTTTTGAATGCCTACTATGCACCATGTACATTTTTTTTTTTTTAGTCCTAGAGATAAAGCCATGAAGAGGACAAATAAAAGTCACTGTCCTATGAAGCTTATAGTCCAAATGCAGGGAAGAAACTTCAACGGACAATAGGAGAATAGTGTGGAAGAAGGTGGATGATGTGGGAGCACAAAGAGGAATCCAAGAACAATTAGGAAGACCCTCCTAATCTAAAGAGGCCAAAGTCAGAGTGAAATGGACTCTGGGTACAGCATGGAGTCCCTGATGAATTCACCTGTGGACCATCTGCCTCTGAACAGTCCTGAATATTTGTAAACTCACTGAACCAAAGGCAAGAGATTTAAACATTCTATGGTGGTGGTGGAGATGAATAGAAATGAACAAAACCAGCAGGACGAGTTTCCTAGGGGTGAAGCAGGGGAGGACTCACCGTAACAGCTGCAAAGTAATCTGGGGGTTCAGCTCTCACTGATAACATGAGAACAGACTACTCATTGTTTTTCTTATCCCATCCTACCATTTCTCAAAAGTTCTGAATAAATATGTTTTTTTAATAACTAGAGGCTTTCTCTTCAAGATCATCAGTGTCTTTGGTTTCTTTAGTTATTAGAGTATAACAATCAAATGGAATATTGGCTTTTTATCATAGTCATTAACACAGGTTATGATACTTTTCAAGGATAGGTTCAAATTCTGGATTTTACAAATATTAACATATTTGACCACATAAAATCGCAGTGTCAACATCCTGTTTTATAAAATAGAGGTAATAATATCTCAATGAGTGGTAAAAGGATACCTTTTATAAGAGGCTCTAACCAAGAGTCATACACACATAACCTGATATCATGTTAAAGATATTATTTAATTTAGTATTGAGAGAACCAGTTAGATACTATATCAAAGAGGAATTTAAAAAGCAGACACACACATGAATATGCAAATAGATAAAAATGAGTCTACCCAGATTGACTAAATGTGGTTGTTTTCCATATCTACAGGCAAGAATAATTTGCATTAACACCACCTTCTTAAGACTTACAGAATTGACAAAGACAAAAGGTGCAGACACACCCAAATGAATGATATTAATCAACCACTCACCTCGTTTTGCCCATTTTAAAGTCTCTCACAATTTTTCCTGACAGGGTCATTTTGATAATTAAATTAGATGATATATAAAAACCATTAAGCACAGTGCCTGGAAGACAGAAAATGCTATAAAAAAAAAAAAGTGTTGACTCTTAAATTTGCTGTCACTCTTAAAAAAGCACTAGATTGAGGGGCGCCTGGGTGGCGCAGTCGGTTAAGCGTCCAACTTCAGCCAGGTCACGATCTCGCGGTCCGTGGGTTCGAGCCCCGCGTCGGGCTCTGGGCTGATGGCTCAGAGCCTGGAGCCTGTTTCCGATTCTGTGTCTCCCTCTCTCTCTCTGCCCCTCCCCCGTTCATGCTCTGTCTCTCTCTGTCCCAAAAATAAATAAACGTTGAAAAAAAAAAATTAAAAAAAAAAAAGCACTAGATTGAAACAGAAAATGGTGGGGAGTCTGGAGCATTTTCAACCTACAAAAATACCACAATCATGCAGTTCAAATTATTTTAATAATTATGGTCATTTAGCAGCAAGAAAACTGGTTCTAATATCAAAAAATTTTAAAAGAGGTAAAACAATTGTATGTATATTGTGAAGAGAATGTTCTTAGAACTAAAAGATTTCAGTCTCTGAACTTTTGATGACCTGCTTGCTGCTCTCGCTGACTCCTGGGGGTCAGACAGAGCTGACTTTGCTAAGCAAAGGTATACTACTTAAGGCTTTATGGCATCCTTTCCCCAAATGATAAACAAGAGTTCCCAGGTTAAATCATCAGAGAATGATAAGTAACAAAGAGGTTGTTTTATGTTTGGGTGTTCTCAGAGGTTTAACCACCACAAAAAAAAAAAAAAAAAAAAAAAAAAAAAAAAGGATTTCAGCATTTATTTAACTTTGGCCTTTATTCATCAAGCCCTTCCTCTATTGTTCCAAGGAACATCATTGGGGAAAACAATACAAATGTTTGGCTACACACCCCTGATCATCTCTCACTCTAGATAACTAAACTAAGTCCAATGTTTTATTAGGAGACGTCTTACTGCCTAGATGTAACGAGAGGTCATCAACCTTATTTTCTACAGCCTTCAAAATGGTAGTCTCTTCTATCAAAGTGTATCCAGAGTCTACTGACCTCTATTTCCAAAACTCCTACTCTATCTAAAGCACAGCATCTCTTCCTGGACCCTAGCAAGGTTGCAACTTGCCTTTGTGATTTTTATTTGTTGGCCCTGTATGGTCTATGTTCCCTACAGAAGCCAGAGTGATCCTTTCTAAATTTTACATCAAATTGTGTCAGTTTGCTATTAAAAATCCTCAAATAGAACTCAACTTTTGCCTTGAAATAGAAGTTCCTACATGATCTCACTCCAATCACGTCTCCAATTATATTCATATATATATACCTTACTATTTCTAATCACACTGACCCCTGCAAGTTCGTGTCTTAGGGTCTTGGCCCTATAGCGCTCTCTGCCTGATAGCCATAGGATTCATTCTCACTTTAGAAAACTCTTTCAGTACCACCTTACATAAAATAGATCCTGTACTTTTCATCCCTTACCCTTCTTGATTCTTCCTTATAGCATTTGTCACTTTACATTTTTAAGTTTTCAATTATCTATCTTCCTCCCCTAGAATGTGTGGTCCATGGCTGCATGTTTTGTTCCATGCTATATCCCCGGCTGGCATAAAATAGGAGCTCAAGAACAGTTTTAGTATGAACTGAGTGAATAAACAGATAAAATGGGGGGGGGGGGGGGAAACAAAAAAAACAAGAGCCCGAGAAATCTTTTTAAAATAAGTACTCATTGGAGCGCCTGGGTGGCTCAGTCGGTTAAGCGTCCGACTTCAGCTCAGGTCACGATCTCGCGGTCCGTGAGTTCGAGCCCCATGTCTGGCTCTGGGCTGATGGCTCAGAGCCTGGAACCTGCTTCCGATTCTGTGTCTCCCTCTCTCTCTGCCCCTCCCCTGTTCATGCTCTGTCTCTCTCTGTCTCAAAAATAAATAAACGTTAAAAAAAAAATTTTTTTTTAAATAAAATAAGTACTCATTTGTAAATATATTTTTTCCATCATTGCCTATGCAACTAAAGCATCTGCCCCCTTGTAGTGTGACCAATAGAGACTTTGGCCTTAACTATGTCTGTTGGAATGTGTCGAGACAAGAAGAACTCTGAAATTCCTAGAAGTAGAGTAACCAATACTTTCTTATATTTACCCATTTATTTCAACATGATTTATCAATATGGACATATCATATAAGGAAGTAGGAAAAATGCAAACATTGATGCTAGGAGTCGAGGGATGTAAGATATTTCACCGTTACAGCTAATAATAAATACAATTTTTGGACAAAAATAAAATGTCAAGTCTACTGATACACATGAGTAATTTTAGTGTTAGATGGTTGCAAATAACAAAGGATCAAAAATGATAATTGAAATATTTCTTTTAAATCTTAGCGTGACAAGACTTATGAAAAAAAATTCTCTTTTGGTATCCCACCAGTAGAGCCTTGAATGACATTTTTTCCTTTGACATTCTTAAATTTACTGCCCAAATGGTGATTGCATAATTGATTGCTTCATCTTTCATTTTCAGTTCTAAGGTCATAAGCTATGCCTAATGCTCTCTGTGCAGTCCCAAGCACTAAAGTAGTACTTATATTCATGGTAAGTCTGCTGCTCTGAGGTGATATAGAAAAGACTATGACAACAAAGTCATTTGTTGTATTTTCCAATGTATTACCTTAAAACTGTCAATATTCAACATGCCTAAAATGGAGATGGGTAATGGTAAAAATAAACAAAACATACACACAGACAACCACTGTGATCTAAGTCAGTTTCAGAGACCTCTCTGTTGCTAATACTTGGATCTCTAACTGCTTTAACCTAGAAGGGTAACTAAGAATAACAAGCCACTAAAAAGCACTAAAGTTCCTACTCCGCTAAGGTGGGGACTCGAAATCTTCTGATCCATTTCACAGATACGTATAAAATGAGAAATTTAAAACAGACTTATGTAAGTCAAGGGACATGTATTATCAATATCTGTGAACAAAAGAGGAACTGAATGTCTGCTTCGAGCTCCACATGGTTTTAGATGGTAGGAAAAATATAAAATTTGAGATAATACCTGACTTAATGACAATACTTTGTGTACTGAAGAAAAAATGATATGTTAAATATGCAAGTGAGAATTCTGTTTGAATATAGCTTTTAATCCCTGCAGACACCCTAAGAGATAAATACTATTATCTTATTTTGAAACTTCTAAAAATGGAACCTCATACAGTTCGAATGGCTCCAAAAGTAACACAACTTATGATAGTTTAAAATTTTTTTTTTCAACGTTTATTTATTTTTGGGACAGAGAGAGACAGAGCATGAACGGGGGAGGGGCAGAGAGAGAGGGAGACACAGAATCGGAAACAGGCTCCAGGCTCTGAGCCATCAGCCCAGAGCCTGACGTGGGGCTCAAACTCACGGACCGCGAGATCGTGACCTGGCTGAAGTCGGACGCTTAACCGACTGCGCCACCCAGGCGCCCCAACTTATGATAGTTTAAAACAAGAGCCAGTTTCTTCTAGCTACAAAGTTCTTACTTTCAACCCCTACCTGTATTTTCTTCTTGGAGAATAATTGATTTACTACATCTTGCAATGTACTTCATAGTTGTCTTCCCTGGAGATCCCCCTCAGTTTCCATTTTAACCTACCTTTCAGTTATGATGATGCAATTAAATGAAATTACTTACAGAAGTTTCTCAACAGATAGAAATATTCACTACATATGTCAGTCCCATTGTATCCTACCTTTAAGAAGTTTAAAAGCTGGTTGATTACGAGATTCACACCATTGAGGCTAAAATGAAAAAAGGTAGCAGCTATTGATATCAAGGAAATATCAATAATCAGTAGGGGATTCTGGAGAGAGTGATTCCTGGTGTGCATTGTGTTACACAGATCAAAGAGGGATCAAGCAGGCAAGGAGAATAGCTACCAATAGGAATGGGGTTTCCAGGTCACAATCCTCCTATTCCTTACATATGTCATTTCTGAAATTTTAATAAATTTTCATTATTTTACTGGTACATTTTTAAATATTTTTCTTCACATCATTTAGACTTGCACCCACTTGCACATACAATTGTGTTACGTATGCAAAATTTATTATTCTGACAGTGAATTAAAAACTGTAACTGAACTAAGATAAAGTTACAGCTACCAATTCCTTTCTTATTTACCTTACAAGTATATCCAGAAACTTTGTCTTATTTAAGTGCCACACAGTCTATACATTATTCAGTAGTTCCAAATGTCAAAGCCATGACAAGCCATGAATTCATTATATGATCATTATTGATCATTGGCACAGTTACTTATAGTTTTAGCGAGGGCTGTAAATTCACAATTGATTTCCTACATAGAAAATTTAGTGAATTTAGCGTTTTTATTATTGTAAAATGAGTTGGTAATAATACTAAAATGTTACCTATTTTTTAGGGGCGCCTGGGTGGCTCAGTCGGTTAAGCGGCCGACTTCAGCTCAGGTCATGATGTCGCGGTCCATGGGTTCGAGTCCCGCGTCGGGCTCTGTGCTGACAGCTCAGAGCCTAGAGCCTGTTTCAGATTCTGTGTCTCCCTCTCTCTGACCCTCCCCATTCATGCTCTGTCTCAAAAATAAATAAACATTAAAAAAAAATTAAAAAATAAAACAAAATGTTACCTATTTTTTAAATGGTCATCTTTCTTCCACAATTAACTAGATGCCATACTTTTGTGTTTTTGTTTAATGATAATCTTTGTCAATGCTTGATCTATGAAAGACACAGATTTTGTCACAATTATAATTTTTTTTTAATTTCTCTTTAACGTTTATTTATTTTTGAGAGAGAGACAGAGTGTGAGCAGGGAAGGGGCAGAGAGAGAGGGAGACACATAATCGGAAGCAGGCTCCAGGCTCTGAGCTGTCAACACAGAGCCTAACGCGGGGCTCAAACTCACAGTGAGATCATGACCTGAGCTGAAGTCAGATGCTTAACCGACTGAGCCACCTAGGTGCCCCAGCACAATTCAAATTTTTTGAAGTGTTGGTGGTCATATGCATAGACAAAGAATAAGGAGAAACATCAGGGCTGATAAATAGATAAAAGATTTATTGGGTGAGCAAGGATGCTGGACAAAATATGCTTAAAGGGAAAGTGGTTAGGAAAGGAGGAACTCAGTATAAAGCTCCCAAATATATTTACTGCCTTGTCAAGTAACTGTCAAAAGGGCAGTGAAGGCACTAAGAGTAGAAAAATACAAATTTCATTAACTGAACAATTTTATATAAGTCACATTGATTATAGTCTATGGATGATAGAGATCTGCCATTCAGAGTGTATTTATACTATGGTCAACCCAGTGACTTCCCTTAATATTTATTTTTATTATAATAAGCCAGTACATTTATTTTCTAAGAGTTTAGCCAGAAAATTAACCCAACATTTTTAATATGAAACCAGTTTTAAAATTAATAAATTTATTGCCAGGTTGATCAAAAACATGAGAGGGAAAATACAAATTACCAACACCAGGAATGAAAAAAGACAAAAAAAAAAAAAGGTACTACAGAGTATAAAATAACCATAAAGCCATGTCAAGAATTATAGCCAGAAATCCAGTAACTTGGATGAAATTTGAAAAGTTCTTAAGAAAACACACAGAATCAAATAAAAATATAAATAGTTCACATATATTAAAAATGATTTTCATAATCAAAAATATTCCCAACAAAGCAAATTCTAGGAACAGATATTTCACTGGTACACTTATACATTCAGTTATTTCATAAAGAAATCATGCCAATCTCTCAAAACTGATCATAGTCTTTCAGAAAATAAATGAACAAAATTTCCTAACTTATTTTATAAGATTAGCATAATCATGTTACCAAAATATGACACATTTAAAAATTAGAGACTAGCTTCTTTCATGAACATAAGCTATAAAAATCTTATAGAAAATGTTAGCCAATTAAATTTTGCAGAATATAAAAAGGATCCTACATTATAATGAAACAGATTTTAATTCAAATTTAACATTAGAAAAGTGGATTCATGCTAAACATCTTATCAACAAGATGAAGGGAAATAAACACATGATTATCTCATTGGATCAAGTAATAGTATTTGACAGTCCCTACCTATGACAAAATCATTCATCAAACCAGGGATAAAA
This sequence comes from Herpailurus yagouaroundi, assembly GCF_014898765.1. Lineage (NCBI taxonomy): Eukaryota > Metazoa > Chordata > Mammalia > Carnivora > Felidae > Herpailurus > Herpailurus yagouaroundi. The sequence goes on from NW_024412417.1 coordinate 1,967,426, forward strand.
TAGAACTACTTCATTGTGATAAAGCTTATCTATGAAAAAAGTATAGTCAATACTATACTTACAAGGTGTCTAATCTCTTCATTAACACTCGACATCACATCATTTCAGTAAAGAATTAAAAATAAAAGTATGAAGACTTGGAAAACAAAATGTAGATGCTGGGATATGGAGATTGAAACAATAACAATCACAACAAAACACTAGCACTAATAAGTGAATTTAGCTTAGTAGAGACATTGGACTTCCATGCGTACTCAGCAGTAATGATGAACTTCTCCTCCCTCCCCACTGGAATAATCTCAGAGGAAACTTGGTGACAGGTTAAAATTAACCACACTCAGCAGTAAAAAAAAGTCATGCCCCAGTCTGTCAGTTGATGTTCCATTGGGAAAATAATGAGGTACAAATGTCACTTTCAGCCAGAGAGCTAGTAGAAAACCCAAACTCACACCATCTCCCAGCAATGAGGGGTATATCCCATTGGGTGTTCATGGAGGCCAAGTAGAAAATCTGGAGTTGTATGCTCAATAAAGAATGGGCTAGGGGCTTCTGGGTAGATCAGTCAGCAAAGTATCCAACTCTTGATTTTGGCTCAGATCTCAAGATCTCACAGTTCATGAGACCAAATTCCTTTTTGGTCTCCATGCTGGGCTCCAAGAACCAGAACCAGAAAGATAACAGATTTATTGAAGAACACTGTCAATAGATGCCAATTTAAACATGACAGATGTTAGAATTATCTGAGAAGGACTTTAAGAAAGGATCACAGAATATCTCCAGAAACAACCACAAAACAAGTAATAAAATGGCAGTAAAACATGCAATAATTACTTCAAACATAAAAGGATTAAACACTGCAATTAAAGGACATAGAGCGATGGATTGGATTAAAAAACAAGACCTACCTATATGCTACCTACAAGAGACTCATTTTAGACCTAAAAACACCTGCAGACTTAAAGTGAGGGCATGGAGAAACAGTTAACATGAAAATGGATGTCTAGAGAAAGCCAGAGTAGCAAAACTTATTGGACAAAATAAGCTTTAAAACACAGACTAACAAGAGACCAAGGAAGCTATAGGGTTCCTTGGAGGTTCAGTTGGTTAAGTGTCTGATTCTTGATCTCAGCTCAGGTCATGATTCCATGGTTTGTGAGATCAAGCTTCACGTCAGGCTCTGCACTAACAGCGTGAAGCCTGCTTGGGATTCTCTCCTTCTTCATCTCTCTCTGCTCTTCCCTTGCTCATGTGGAGCCTCTTTCAAAATAAATAAACTTAAAAATGGACACCATATAATGATAAAGGGGACAATCCAACAAGAAGATAGTACAATTGTAAATATGTATGCGTCCAACATATGAGCACGCAAATATATAAAACAATCAATAACAAACACAAAGGAACTCATTGATAATAACAGTAATAATAGGGGAATTTAACAATCATTTATACCAAAGGAAAGTTATCTAAACATAAAGTCAAAAGGGAAGAAATTTCTTTGAATGACTGGACCAGATGGACTTAACAGATATTTTCATCCTAAAAAAATAGAATGCACATTCTTTTCACGTGCATGTGGAGATTCTACAGAATAGATTACATATTAGGTCACAAAACAGTCCTCAAAAATACGAAAACATTGAAGTCATACCATGCACCTTTTCTGACCACAATACTATGAAACTAGAAGCCAACCACAAGAAAAAATCTGGAAAGACCACAAATACATGGAGATTAAACAATATGCTAATCAACAATGAATAGGTAAGCAAGGAAATCCAAGAATAAATTTTAAAAATACATGGAAACAAATGAAAATCCAACAATCCAAAACCTTTGGGAGGCAATACAAGTCGTCCTAAGTGGGAAGTATATAGCAATACAGACCTACTTCAAGAAGAAAAAGCTCAAATAAATAAACTAACTTTACACTTAAAGGAGCTAGAAAAAGAACAACAGATGAAGCCTAAAGCCAGCAGAAGTAAGGAAATAATAAAGATTAAAGCAGAAATAAGTGATAGAGAAACTAAAAAAATAATAATAGACCAGACCAATAAAACCAGGAGCTGGTTCTTTGAAAAAATTAATATAACTGATAAACCCCTAGCCAGATTTATCTAAAAGAAAGGAGAAAATTCACAAAATAAATAAAATCACAAATGAGAGAGTAGAAATAACAACCAACACCACAGAAAAACAAACAATTATAAGAGGATACTATAAAAAATTTTATGCCAACAAATTGGACAATCTGAAAGAAGTGGGTAAATTCCCAGAAGCATATAAACTAATAAAACCGCAACAGGAAGAAACAGAAAACTTGAACAGATGAATAACCAACAAAGGATGTGAATTAGTAATCAGAAAGCTCCCAACAAACAAAAATCCAGGACCAAATGGCTTCACAGGCAAATTCTAACAAACACTTAAAAAACAGTTAAGACCTATTCTTCTCAAAATATTGCAAAATAGAAGAGAAAGAAATACTTTCAAATACATGAAATGAAGCAAGTATCACCCTGATACCAAAACCAAATAAATGTACCAGTGAAAAAGAGAACTACAGGCCAATATCCCTAATGAACACAGATGCAAAAAATCTCAGTAAAATACTAACTAGTGAACAGAATCCAGCAATACATTTAAAAAATCATTCACCATGATCAAGTGGGATTTATTCTTGGGTTGCAAGGGTGGTTCAATATTCACAAATCAAATCAACATGATGCATCACATAAATAAAAGAAAGGGTAAGAACTTTAAGATCATTTCAATAGACAAAGAAAAAGCATTTGACAAAGTACAACATCCATTCATGATAAAAAACCCTCAACCAAGTAGGTTTAGAGAGAACACACTTCAACATAATAAAGACCATATTTGAAAAATGAACATGTAATATCATCCTTAATGGAGTAAAAACTGAGAGCATTCCCTCTACAGTCAGGAAGAAGAAAGGAATGTCCACTCTCACCACTTTTATTCAACATAGTACTAGAAGTCCTAGCTATAATAATCAGACAACAAAAAGAAATAAAAGGCATCCAAATAAGCCAGGAAGAAGTCAAACTTCCACTATCTGCATATGACACAACACTATATAGAGAAAATCCAAAAACCTCCACTCAAAAACTGCTAGATTTGATTAATGAAGTTACTAAAGTCACAGAGTACAATTTCAACATACAGAAATCTGTTGCATTTCTATTCACTAGTAATGAAGCAGCAGAAAGGAATTAAGCAATCAATCTCATTTACAAACGGACCAAAAACCATAAGATAACTAGGAATAAACCTAATCGAAGAGGTAAAAGACCTGTAATGTGGAAACTATAAAACACCAATGAAAGAAATTGAAGGGGACACAAAAAATGCAAAGGCATCCCATGCTCACGGACTGGAATAAAAATTTTGTTAAAATTTCTATACTTCCCAAAACAATCTATACATTTACTGCAGTCTCAATAAAAATGCCAACAGCATTTTCACAGAACTAAAACAAAAAAAGTCTTTAAATTTGTATGCAACTACAAGACCCCAAATAGCAAAAGCAATCTTGAAAAAGAAAAACAAAGCTTGTGGTAACACAATTCCAGAATTCAAGTTATACCACAAAGCTGTGGTGATCAAAACAGTATGGTACTGGCTAAATAAATAAATAAAACACAGAGATCATCGGAACAGAAAAGAAAGCCCAGAAGTAAACCCACAATTATATTGTCAATTAATCTTTGACAGAGAAGGAAATAATATCCAATGGGAAGAAGAAAGCCTCTTCAACAAGTGGTGCTGGGAAAACTGGACAGCAACATGCAAAAGAATGAAACTAGATCAGTTTCTTATACTATACACAAAAACAAATTCAAAGTGGATAAAAGACCTTAATGTGAGACCTGAAACCATAAGAATTAGAAGAGAACACAGTAACTTTTCTATCAGCCACAGCAACTTGTTTTTAGATAGGTCTCCTGAGGCAAGGGAAACAAAAACAAAAATAAACTATTGAGACCTTATGAAAATAAAAAGCTTATACACAGTGAAGGAAACCATCAACAACTCTAAAAGGCAACCTACAGAATGGGAGAAGATATTTGAAAATGACCTATCTGATGAAAGGATAGTATTCAAAATATACAAAGAACTGCTACAATTCAACACCACATAACTGAATAATCCAATTTAAATCTAGGTCAAAAGACCTAGACCTTTTTCTAAAGAAGACATATAGATAGATAAGATGCTCAACATCACTGATCCTCAGGGAAATGTAAATCAAAACTACAATGAGAGATCACCTCACACCTGTCATAATAGCTAACATAAACAACACAAGAAACAACAGGTGTTGGTGAGGATGTGGCAAAGGGGAAACTCTCTTGCACTGTTGGTAGGAATGCAAACTGCACAACCCCTCTTAAAAAGAGTATGGAGTTTTCTCAAAAAGTTAAAAATAGAGCTACCCTACAATCCAGCAATTGCACTACTAGGTATTTACCCAAAGAAAATAAAAACACTAAGTCAAAGGGATACATGCACCCCAATGTTTATAGCAGCATTATCTATAACAGCCATATTATGGAAGCAGCCCAAGTCTTCATCAATATATAAATGGATAAAGATGTAAAGTAAGTCACTCAGAGAAAGACAATATGGATGGAACTACAAAGTATTATGCTAAGTGAAGTAAGTCACTCAGAGAAAGACAAATATATAAATGGATAAAGATGTGAAGTAAGTCACTCAGAGAAAGACAATATGGATGGAACTACAAAGTATTATGCTAAGTGAAGTAAGTCACTCAGAGAAAGACAAATACCATATGATTTCACCAATATGTAAAATTTTAAAAATGAAACAGGTGAACAAAGGGAAAAAAGGGGAGTGGCAAACAAAGAAACAGACTCTTAATTATAGAGAACAAACTGATGGTTACCAGAGGGGAGGGGATGGGGAGAAAGGGTTAAATAGGTGATGAGGATTAAGGAAGGCACTTGTGATGAGTACCAGGCGTTGTACAGAAGTGTTGAATCACTATATTGTACACCCACAACGAGTATCACACTGTATATTAACTAAATGGAATGTATTTTTTAATGTTTATTTATTTATTTTGAGAGAGAACATGCACTCGTGCACAATTGGCAAAGAGAGATGCAGATAGAACCCCAAGCAGGCTCCACACTGTCAGTACAGAATCTGATGTGGGGCTCAAACTCATGAACAATGAGATCATAATCTGAGCTGAAATCAAGAGATGCTGAGCCAACTGCACCACCCAGGTGCTCCTGTTAACTAAATGGAATTTAAATTCTAAAAAAAGAGAGAGAATATAGAGATTGAACTAAATGAAAATACACAGCTAATTCGGTAGAGTGATATTTATAGCATTAAATGTACACATAAGAGAAAAATCTCAAATCAATAAACTAACCACCTACATTAAGAATCAAAGAAAGAAAAATCTAAACAAAACTTCAAAACAAGCAGAGGTAATGGAATAACAACAACAACAAATCACTGAAATAGAAAATAGAAAAAACAGAAAAAAAATTAATGGTGAAGAGTTGGCTTTTTGAAAAGATAAAATTGGCCAACCTTTAGAAAGACTGATAAAGGAAAATAAACATCAGTGGCAATAAAATGAAACAGAGATTCACTATAGACTATAGATTTCAGAAAGATAGTAAAAGAAGCTATTACAACACAACCCTAAACACATACATTTGACAACTTAGGCAAGATAGACATATTCTTTGACAAAAACTACTACAAGTCAGTCAATTTAAGCTGATAATAACTATTAAGGAAAATGAATTTATAATTTAAGAACTACCTTTCCACTTTATTTTCCAGGCTAAGAATTGTTCTCTAGAGAATTCTTCCAGATGTTTCAATAAGGATTGACACCAGTTGTACACAACTCCTCCTAGAAAATAGAAGAGGAAACACTTCCTAATTCATCTAATGAAGCGAGTATTATCATGAAACTAAAACCAGAGGTAGTTCAAAGACAAATATAGCTAGAGAGCAATATCCTTCATGCATATACAAAAATCCTTAAAAGATATTAGCAAATTGATGTCTGAAATATATAAAAAGAAGTATACACCATGATCAAATGAGTTTATTCCAGGGATACAAGTTTGTTTCAGTATTAAAAAGTCAACGTAATCCATCATATAAACAGGTTAAAGAATAAAAATTAAAAAGTGAAGTAATCAGATTTAGCAATATGAGTTATTACCAACTTCAGTACCCCTCACAAGATGACCAAATAGCAACTCTTCGTAGGTAAGAAACCATTGTGAAAATTCCACAACCTGAAAGTTAAGTTGGACTTAATCAAAAGGGACTGCAGTAGAAGGGTAAGAAGAGTGACTACAGCCTGATTGCATCACCCCTCTCCCAGGATGGCACAGTGCCACACCAAGGACTTCCTCTCAGGCCTATGGTTTCTCCAGTGAGAAGAGTGTCTCTGGTGTACATCCAGCTCACCTACCATGGCAGGGCACTTCCACTTGGGTTTTGCCTCATGGGGATCAATGGGGGCATCTTGTCGGGTTTGACCATCAGAGATCAAGCAGCAATGGAAGAGAAGAGTGGGGATTACAGCAACTAGTGCTCATAATTTATCAGACTGCATTCCTACTTACAGTAGAGCAGAGATCACAGCCGGTAGCACTGACCATCAGCAGTGCTGAGCTGGTGACTCCATCTGGCCAGGGAGTCCACCTGGAAGTTGTGCCTTATTTGGGTTCAGACAAAAAGCCTTACTGGCTATGGGTTCTATTCTACAGCCCCACTCTGGCAAAAAAGGAAATTTGCAACCTCTTTCACCCAACTTCTGAGTATAGCCTCTAGTCCCACCTAACGAGGAAGCCTGACCAGACAACATAAATAGACACAAAGTGCATCTTATAGCCAGTCAGAGAGGGAACCAAGTCAGCAGCTTTGCCCAACTGTTAAGTATAGCTTCTAGCCAATCATTATGTAATTATATAAAAATTATAGAAATTATATTATATAAACACTTTGGCAATTATATAAAAGTTACACAAATTACATAGAAATTATAGTTATATAATATAAATATTATAGAAACCATATAATTATATAAAGTCATTATGTAAGGATAATAAGGTCAATCCATCAAGAAGACACAATTGTAAGTATTTCTGCACCCAACATCAGATCACCTAAAAATATAAAGCGAATATTGGGGCGCCTGGGTGGCGCAGTCGGTTAAGCGTCCGACTTCAGCCAGGTCACGATCTCGCGGTCCGTGAGTTCGAGCCCCGCGTCAGGCTCTGGGCTGATGGCTCAGAGCCCAGAGCCTGTTTCCGATTCTGTGTCTCCCTCTCTCTCTCTGCCCCTCCCCTGTTCATGCTCTGTCTCTCTCTGTCCCAAAAATAAATAAATGTTGAAAAAAAAAATTTAAAAAAAATATAAAGCGAATACTAACAAAACTAAAAGGAGGAAAAACATTAATACAATAATAGTTGGGACTTTTTTAATGTTTATTCATTTATTTTTAGAGGGAACACATGCACAAAAGCAGGGGAGGGGCAGAGAAAGAGGGAGAGAGAGAATCCCAAGCAGGCTCTGCACTGTCAGTGCAGAGCACAACAAGAGGATTGATCTCACAAACCTGTGAGATCATGACCTGAGCCGAATTAAGGGTCAGACGCTTAACCCACTGAGCCACCCAGGTGCCCCAATAGTTGGGACTTTAATAGCCCAGTCTCAACAATGAACAGATCATTCAAAGAATCAGTAACGGAGCAGAGTATTTGAACATTATAGACCAAATGGACCCAGCAGACATACACAGAAGACAGTACATTCAACAGAAGCAGAATATGCATTCTTCCAAGCACACATGAAATGTTTTCTAGGATAGATTATATGTTAGTCCACAAGTCTCAACCAATTAAAGAAGATAGAAATAGCAAGTATCTTTTCACAGAATGATAGGAAACTAGAAATCAGAAACATGGGGAAACCAAGAAAATACACAAATATATGAAAATTAAACTATACTCTTGAAGAACTGATGGATCAAAGAGGTAATCGAAAGGAAAATTAGAGTGGCGCCTGGGTGGCTCAGTCAGTTGAGTGTCTGACTTCAGCTGGGGTCATGATCTCGTGGTCCTTGAGTTCGAGCCCCACGTGGGGCTCTGTGCTGACAGCTTGGAGCCTGGATCTCTCTCTCTCTCTGCCCCTCCCCCGCTGGTGGTCTGTCTCTCTCTCTGTCTCAAAAATAAAATAAACATTAAAAAAAGAAAGGAAAATTATATATATATATACACATACATATATGGAAGATATGGAGAAAAATGGAATCACAACATATAAAAAAATTATGGGATATGGCAAGGCACTTGTAAGATGGTAGTTTATACCAACAAATGAATACATCAAGATCCCAAATGCACAATCTAGTTTGTATCTTAAAGCTCTAGAAAAAGAACAAACTAAACACAAGTTTAGCAAAAGGGAAATAAAAGTTGGATGAGAAATAAATGAAATAAATACAAAAGTAGAATGTTTAAAAACCATTTATTCTTTGAAAAGATAATCAAAATTGGCAAGATTTAGCTAGGCTAACCAAGAAGAGAGACGACCCAAGTAAATAAAATTTAAGTGAAAGAGGAGACATTGATACTACAGAAATACAAAGGGTCATGAGACTTCTATGAGTAATATGCCAATAAATTGGACTATCTCAAAGAAACGGATGGATTCCTAGAAACATACAACCAAGTCTAAACCATGAAGAAATTGAAATATGAACTGACTAGTAATAAGAAGATTGAATCACTATTTTAAAAATTACTAACCAAAAGTTCAAGACTAGATGGTGTCATTAGTAAATTCTGCCAAACTGTAAAGAGTTGATGCAAATTCTTCTCAAACTCTTCAAAAAAAAAAAAAAGAAAAGAAAAGAAAAACCTGAAGAGGAGGGAACACTCCCAATTTCATTTTACAAGGCCAGTACAACCCTGATACCAAAACCAGATACTGATATTGCAAGAAAACTATAGATCAATTTTCCCAATTGAAATAGAAGCAAATTTTTAACAAAATACTAGCAAATCAAACACAATAGAACATTAAAATGATCATACACCATTATCAGGTGAAATCTAACTCCGATGAAAGTATTATTGAACACGTGAAAATCAATTACTGTGATATCACATAACAGAATGAAAAATAAAAATATATGATTATCTCAATGGATACAGAAAAGGAATTAGATAAATCTCAACAATAATTTATGATAAAAACTCAACAAATAAGATGTGAAGAGAATGTATCTCAACATAATAAAGGCCCATAGGGGCGCCTGGGTGGCTCAGTCGGTTAAGCGTCCGACTTTCAGCTCAGGTCACGATCTCGCAGTCTGTGAGTTCGAGCCCCGCGTCAGGTTCTTGGCTGATGGCTCAGAGCCTGGAGCCTGCTTCCGATTCTGTGTCTCCCTCTCTCTCTGCCCCTCCCCCCGTTCATGCTCTGTCTATCTCTCTGTCCCAAAAATAAATAAACGTTGAAAAAAAAATTAAAAAAAAATAAAATAAAATAAAGGTCCATAATAATCACAAGCCTGAGTTAACATCATACTTAGTGGTTAAAAGTTGAAAGATTTTCCTCTAAGATCAGGAATAAGACAAGGGTGCCTACTTTCACCACTCCTATTAAACGTAGTACTAGAAGTTCTAGCCAGACTTAACAGGCAAGGAAAAAAAAGAGAAATAAAAAGAATCTAAATTGGAGAGGTATTGGAGATGGCATTATCATATATATATATATATATGATCATATGTATATTATATATAATATTAAATTTAATATATAAAAATTATATAATATATATGATCATGCCATCCACAATACCTCTCCAATTTATATACTTTTTATTTCTTTAGGATTTTATATATTTACACACACACACAAACACACACACACACACACACACACACTTACATATATGTAAATATATTTACATACATATATTTACATATACATATATACATATATTTACATATATGAATACTACATATATGAATACATTTGCATGTATATGTTTACATATATATATATATATATATATATGTGTGTGTGTGTCTTCATATAAAATCCTAGTCTCCACCAAAAAAAAATAATAAATGTTAGCATTGATCAACAAACTCAATAAAGTTGTAGGATACAAAACTCAATATACAAATGTCAGTTGTGTTTCCATACAACAACAAATTCTCTGGAAAAGAAATCAAGAAAGTAATTGGTAGGGAGAGGGAAGATGGCGGCATAGGAGGACGCTGGGCTCACCACGCGCCCTGCTGATGACTTAGATTCCACCTACACCTGCCTAAATAACCCAGAAAACCGCCAGAGGATTAGCAGAACGGAGTCGCGGGAGCCAAGCGCAGACAAGAGGCCCACGGAAGAGGGTAGGAAGGGCGGCGAGGCTGTGCGCGCTCCACGGATTGGCGGGAGGGAGCCGGGGCGGAGGGGCGGCTCGCCGGCCAAGCAGAGCCCCCGAGTCTGGCTTGCAAAAAGCGGAGGGGCCTGACGGACTGTGTTCCGACAGCAAGCGCGACTTAGCGGCTGGGAGGTCATAAGTTAACAGCTCTGCTCAGAAAGCGGGAAGGCTGGAGGACAAAGGGAAGGAGAGCTGCTGAGCCCCCGAACGACAGAGCTCAGTTTGGTGGGGAACAAAGGCGCTCGCCAGCGCCATCTCCCCCGCCCATCCACCAGCCAAAATCCCAAAGAGAACCAGTTCCTGCCAGGGAACTTGCCCGATCCGCGCAAACACCCAACTCTGCGCTTCTGCGGAGCCAAACCTCCGGCAGCGGATCTGACTCCCTCCTGCTGCCACAGGGCCCCTCCTGAAGTGGATCACCTAAGGAGAAGCAAGCTAAGCCTGCCCCTCCTGCCCCTGTGCACCTTGCCTACCCACCCCAGCTAAGGCGCCAGATCCCCAGCATCACAAGCCTGGCAGTGTGCAAGTAGCCCAGACAGGCCACCCCACCCCACAGTGAATCCCGCCCCTAGGAGAGGGGAAGAGAAGGCACACACCAGTCTGACTGTGGCCCCAGCGGTGGGCTGGGGGCAGACATCAGGTCTGACTGCGGCTCCGCCCACCAACTCCAGTTATACACCACAGCACAGGGGAAGTGCCCTGCAGGTCCTCACCACGCCAGGGACTATCCAAAATGACCAAGCAGAAGAATTCCCCTCAGAAGAATCTCCAGGAAATAACAACAGCTAATGAGCTGATCAAAAAGGATTGGAATAATATAACAGAAAGTGAATTTAGAATAATAGTCATAAAATTTATCGCTGGGCTTGAAAACAGTATAGCTGACAGCAGAGAATCTCTTGCTACAGAGATCAAGGGACTAAGGAACAGTCACGAGGAGCTGAAAAACGCTTTAAACGAAATGCATAACAAAATGGAAACCACCAGGGCTCGGATTGAAGAGGCAGAGGAGAGAATAGGTGAACTAGAAGATAAAGTTATGGAAAAAGAGGAAGCTGAGAAAAAGAGAGATAAAAAAATCCAGGAGTATGACGGGAAAATTAGAGAACTAAGTGATACACTAAAAAGAAATAATATATGCATAATTGGTATCCCAGAGGAGGAAGAGAGAGGGAAAGGTGCTGAAGGGGTACTTGAAGAAATAATAGCTGAGAACTTCCCTGAAGTGGGGAAGGAAAAAGGCATTGAAATCCAAGAGGCACAGAGAACTCCCTTCAGACGTAACTTGAATCGATCTTCTGCACGACATATCATAGTGAAACTGGCAAAATACAAGGATAAAGAGAAAATTCTGAAAGCAGCAAGGGGTAAACGTGCCCTCACATATAAAGGGAGACCTATGAGACTCGTGACTGATCTCTCTTTTGAAACTTGGCAGGCCAGAAAGGATTGGCACGAGATTTTCAGTGTGCTAGACAGAAAAAATATGCAGCCGAGAATCCTTTATCCAGCAAGCCTGTCATTTAGAATAGAAGGAGAGATAAAGGTCTTCCCAAACAAACAAAAACTGAAGGAATTTGTCACCACTAAACCAGCCCTACAAGAGATCCTAAGGGGGACCCTGTGAGACAAAGTACCAGAGACATCACTATAAGCATAAAACATACAGACATCACAATGACTCTAAACCCGTATCTTTCTATAATAACACTGAATGTAAATGGATTAAATGCGCCAACCAAAAGACATAGGGTATCAGAATGGATAAAAAAATAAGACCCATCTATTTGCTGTCTACAAGAGACTCATTTTACCTGAGGACACCTTTAGATTGAGAGTGAGGGGATGGAGAACTATTTATCATGCTACTGGAAGCCAAAAGAAAGCTGGAGTAGCCATACTTCTATCAGACAAACTAGACTTTAAATTAAAGGCTGTAACAAGAGATGAAGAAGGACATTATATAATAGTGACAGGGTCTATCCATCAGGAAGAGCTAACAATTATAAATGTCTATGTGCCGAATACCGGAGCGCCCAAATATATAAAACAATTACTCATAAACATAAGCAACCTTATTGATAAGAATGTGGTAATTGCAGAGGACTTTGACACCCCACTTACAGAAATGGATAGATCATCTAGACACACGGTCAACAAAGAAACAAGGGCCCTGAATGAGACATTGGATCAGATGGACTTGACAGATCTATTTAGAACTCTGCATCCCAAAGCAACAGAATATACTTTCTTCTCGAGTGCACATGGAACATTCTCCAAGATAGATCATATACTGGGTCACAAAACAGCCCTTCATAAGTTTACAAGAATTGAAATCATACCATGCATACTTTCAGACCACAATGCTATGAAGCTTGAAATCAACCACAGAAAAAAGTCTGGAAAACCTCCAAAAGCATGGAGGTTAAAGAACACCCTACTAACGAATGAGTGGGTCAACCATGCAATTCAAGAAGAAATTAAAAAATATATGGAAACAAACGAAAATGAAAATACAACAATCCAAACGCTTTGGGACGCAGCGAAGGCAGTCCTGAGAGGAAAATACATTGCAATCCAGGCCTATCTCAAGAAACAAGAAAAATCCCAAATACAAAATCGAACAGCACACCTAAAGGAAATAGAAGCAGAACAGCAAAGGCAGCCTAAACCCAGCAGAAGAAGAGAAATAATAAAGATCAGAGCAGAAATAAACAATATAGAATCTAAAAAAAACTGTAGACCAGATCAACGAAACCAAGAGTTGGTTTTTTGAAAAAATAAACAAAATTGACAAACCTCTAGCCAGGCTTCTCAAAAAGAAAAGGGAGATGACCCAAATAGATAAAATCATGAATGAAAATGGAATGATTACAACCAATCCCTCAGAGATACAAGAATCTATCAGGGAATACTATGAAAAATTATATGCCAACAAATTGGGACAACCTGGAGGAAATGGATAAATTCCTGAACACCCACACTCTTCCAAAACTCAATCAGGAGGAAATAGAAACCTTGAACAGACCCATAACCAGCGAAGAAATTGAATCGGTTATCAAAAATCTCCCAACAAATAAGAGTCCAGGACCAGATGGCTTCCCAGGGGAGTTCTACCAGACGTTTCAAGCAGAGATAATACCTATCCTTCTCAAGCTATTCCAAGAAATAGAAAGGGAAGGAAAACTTCCAGACTCATTCTATGAAGCCAGTATGACTTTGATTCCTAAACCAGACAGAGACCCAGTAAAAAAAGAGAACTACAGGCCAATATCCCTGATGAATACGGATGCCAAAATTCTCAATAAGATACTAGCAAATCGAATTCAAGGGCATATAAAAAGAATTATTCACCATGATCAAGTGGGATTCATTCCTGGGATGCAGGCCTGGTTCAACATTCGCAAATCAATCAATGTGATACATCACATTAACAGAAAAAAAGAGAAGAACCATATGATCCTGTCAATCGATGCAGAAAAGGCCTTTGACAAAATCCAGCACCCTTTCTTAATAAAAACCCTTGAGAAAGTCGGGATAGAAGGAACATACTTAAAGATCATAAAAGCCATTTATGAAAAGCCCACAGCTAACATCATCCTCAACGGGGAAAAACTGAGAGCTTTTTCCCTGAGATCAGGAACATGACAGGGATGCCCACTCTCACCACTGTTGTTTAACATAGTGCTGGAAGTTCTAGCATCAGCAATCAGACAACAAAAGGAAATCAAAGGCATCAAAATTGGCAAAGATGAAGTCAAGCTTTCGCTTTTTGCAGATGACATGATAGTATACATGGAAAATCCGATAGACTCCACCAAAAGGCTGCTAGAACTGATACATGAATTCAGCAAAGTTGCAGGATACAAAATCAATGTACAGAAAGCAGTTGCATTCTTATACACTAACAATGAAGCAACAGAAAGACAAATAAAGAAACTGATCCCATTCACAATTGCACCAAGAAGCATAAAATACCTAGGAATAAATCTAACCAAAGATGTAAAGGATCTGTATGCTGAAAACTATAGAAAGCTTATGAAGGTAATTGAAGAAGATTTAAAGAAATGGAAAGACATTCCCTGCTCATGGATTGGAAGAATAAATATTGTCAAAATGTCAATACTACCCAAAGCTATCTACACATTCAATGCAATCCCAATCAAAATTGCACCAGCATTCTTCTCGAAACTAGAACAAGCAATCCTAAAATTCATATGGAACCACAAAAGGCCCCAAATAGCCAAAGTAATTTTGAAGAAGAAGACCAAAGCGGGAGGCATCACAATCCCAGACTTTAGCCTCTACTACAAAGCTGTCGTCAAGACAGCATGGTATTGGCACAAAAACAGACACATAGACCAATGGAACAGAATAGAAACCCCAGAACTAGACCCACAAACGTATGGCCAACTCATCTTTGACAAAGCAGGAAAGAACATCCAATGGAAAAAAGACAGTCTCTTTAACAAATGGTGCTGGGAGAACAGGACAGCAACATGCAGAAAGTTGAAACTAGACCACTTTCTCACACCATTCACAAAAATAAACTCAAAATGGATAAAGAACCTGAATGTGAGACAGGAAACCATCAAAACCCTAGAGGGGAAAGCAGGAAAAGACCTCTCTGACCTCAGCCGTAGCAATCTCTTACTCGACACATCCCCAAAGGCAAGGGAATTAAAAGCAAAAATGAATTACTGGGACCTTATGAAGATAAAAAGCTTCTGCACAGCAAAGGAAACCACCAACAAAACTAAAAGGCAACCAACGGAATGGGAAAAGATATTTGCAAATGACATATCGGACAAAGGGCTAGTATCCAAAATCTATAAAGAGCTCACCAAACTCCACACCCGAAAAGCAAATAACCCAGTGAAGAAATGGGCAGAAAACATGAATAGACACTTCTCTAAAGAAGACATCCGGATGGCCAACAGGCACATGAAAAGATGTTCAGCGTCGCTCCTTATCAGGGAAATACAAATCAAAACCACACTCAGATATCACCTCACGCCAGTCAGAGTGGCCAAAATGAACAAATCAGGAGACTATAGATGCTGGAGAGGATGTGGAGAAACGGGAACCCTCTTGCACTGTTGGTGGGAATGCAAATTGGTGCAGCCGCTCTGGAAAGCAGTGTGGAGGTTCCTCAGAAAATTAAAAATAGACCTACCCTATGACCCAGCAATAGCACTGCTAGGAATTTATCCAAGGGACACAGGAGTACTGATGCATAGGGGCACTTGTACCCCAATGTTCATAGCAGCACTCTCAACAATAGCCAAATTATGGAAAGAGCCTAAATGTCCATCAACTGATGAATGGATAAAGAAATTGTGGTTTATATACACTATGGAATACTACGTGGCAATGAGAAAAAATGAAATATGGCCTTTTGTAGCAACGTGGATGGAACTGGAGAGTGTGATGCTAAGTGAAATAAGCCATACAGAGAAAGACAGATACCATATGGTTTCACTCTTATGTGGATCCTGAGAAACTTAACAGGAACCCATGGGGGAGGGGAAGGAAAAAAAAAAAAAGAGGTTAGAGTGGGAGAGAGCCAAAGCATAAGAGACTGTTGAGAACTGAGAACAAACTGAGGGTTGATGGGGGGTGGGAGGGAGGAGAGGGTGGGTGATGGGTATTGAGGAGGGCACTTTTTGGGATGAGCACTGGGTGTTGTATGGAAACCAATTTGACAATAAATTTCATATATAAATAAAAAAAACACAAAACAAAAAAAAACAAAAAAAAAAGAAAGTAATTGGTATATAATACAATCAAAAACAATAAAATATGTAGGAATAAATTTTACCAAGGAAACACCCATACATTGAAAACTAGAAGACAATGATGAAAGAATCTGAAGACAACACAAATAAATGGAACAGTATCCACAGTCATGTATGGAAGACTTAATATTAAAATGTACATACCACCAAAAGCCATCATAGATACTATACAATATCTATTAACATGCCAGTGGCATTTCTCACAGAAATATAAAAAACAATCCTAATATTCACTCTGAACCACAAAATACCCAAAGATCCAAAGCAGTCTGGAGAAAGAGCAAAGCTAGAAGCATACAATTCTTGATTTCAAACTATAGTACTAAGCTATAGTAATTTAAATAGTAATGGTATGGAAATGAAAACAGACAAATAGACAAATGGAACAGAACTGAGAACACAGAAATAAATCCATGCATATTTGGTCAACTATTAGTTCACAAGGAAGCCAAGAATACCCAATGGAGAAATGATGGTCTCTTCAATAAAGGGTGTTGAGAAAACTTGATATTTACATGCTGAACAATGATCCTGGACACCTGTCTTAAATCATTCACAAAAATTAACCCAAAGTGGATTAAAGATTTAAAAGACCTAAAACTGTAAAATCCCTAGAACAAAACAGAAGAAAATTTTTTGATGTTGATCCTAGCAATGATTTTAAAGATATGGCACCAAAAGGTTCTGTTTTTCTAGAAACCCCTTATATCTAGAACATACAAATACCTCTCAAAACTGAATAAAATATTTTAAAATGGGGAAAGACATGAGCTGTTGTTTTACCAGAGAATATACAGATGTCAAAGAAGCACATGAAAATAAGTTCAACATCATTTTCAATTGAGAAATTACAAATTAAAAATTTACAAATTTAAATCCCAAATGAAATAATACTATACACCTATCAAAATGGTTCACATAAAAAATAGTGACACTCAGTGTTAGTGATGATGTGGAGAAATTAGATCACTCATACATTACTGGTGGAATGCCTAATGGTGTGGCCACTGTGGAAAATAGTTTGGTTGTTTCTTATAAAACTAAACCTACAACTACCATATGAGTTGGCTTTTGTACTGTTGGGCATGAAATCTTAGGTTCACTCAAAAACCTTAATTAAGAAATCCAGGCAACAACCTGGATTGCCAGAGAATTTTTCTAAGTGAGAAAAGCCAACCCCAAAGCTTACATACTATACTATTCCATTTATAGGACATTCTTTAGAGGACAAATTATAGAAATAGAGAATTAGTGGTGGCCAAGAATTAGGGGTATGTGAGTAGGGGTAGGAGGAAAGGGGATGGCTATAAAGGGGAAACAAGGGATCCCTGTGGTGTTTGAGAGGTTCTGCATCCTGTTTGTGATATTGTACCATAGTTCTGAAAAAGTGTTTTAAGTGTACATGGAATCTTATTTCTCGTAACTGCATGTGAATCTACAGTTATCTTTAAAAAATTCTAAGAAAGTAATTTTTATTTCTAATTCACATAAAATCAAGAGTTCATTTCCAGGTGAGGTTATGGATATAAACGGGAAGAGTAAACAGAAGAAAGCCTGTATGAGATTAAATGGTAAAGTATTTCTAAGTTCTTGAGTAGACAATTTTTTGAACGCAAAGAGCAATAATCATAAAGGAAAAGTTCAAAACATTGGACTTCTTTAAAGTTATAGATTTTGCTAAGCAAAAGAAACCACTAAGAGTGCAAATTAAAACCACACAAGTGGGGGAAAATATCTGTAAAACATGTACTTGACAGTTTTTTAAACAAGGCTAATAGAAACAGAATATGAGACTTCACAGTTCTGACTAGGCACATTTCAACTGCTTGATGACCACACATTGTTAGTGTCTACCAGATTGGACAACACAGATCCAGAACTTAAAAACAACTCCAATAAGGAGAAAAATACAGAAAAATACTATTTTAAATATGGAAAGATGTAAATACATGCTTTCAAAAGGGGATATAAAAATTATCGGCACAAAATTTAAGCCACAATGAAGAAAAACCACTCATACACCCAAAAGGCAAAATTTGGAACTATGAAAAATATTAAGTCTCGGTAAGGCCATGAAGCAATTGGAATTCTCACAGCCTACTGGCATTAAAAAAAAAAAAAAAGTATCTTGTCACAGACTACAAGTCAGGAGTTCTCTCGTCTAGCAAGAGAGTGGATTCAGCATTGAATACAAGAGAGGCTAATATTTGTGAGGTGACAAGAGCCCCGAACAGGGGTTTCGTCTCTATATTTGAGCTCGCAAGATATTACCCATGCGGTGAACATGAAGGAAACAAGAACTTACAGACATGAATATGGAGAAAACAGACAGTAATCATTAACCTGTGTGTGTAAGAGGCAAGGGGTTTGGGGGACAAGTGGTGTTTGTGATCAAGATACCTGGGTGCCAGATGGAAAGTAATTTCCTGAAGGTGATAACAAATTACTTGTGATTCCATTACAATATCTCGCTAGCTAACCTCGGGTCTTTTTGCCCCATGGTGGTGGATTTCTGCCCAAAGCTTTTTTTCTAACCCACTTATGGAAGTAGAATCTATTTCCCCAGTTTCTAACTTTGGAAATATTGTGTGAGATAATTCCATAAAGTGAATGTACTTCTAACTGATTAAGAAGCAATTCTTCTGTTAAAGAAATGAGCTACAAGTGTTTGGTATGAAAAGGTTGGCACCAGTATTTATCTATTCCCCAAACTGGAAAAAACTCATAGGTCCATTAATTGTGGAATGACTAAATGAATAATGATATATGCATCCAATTAAATACTCAGAGTAATGAAAATGAATACATTGCTATCATGTATAACATCATGTTGAGTGAAAGAAGCCCAGAGAAGTTATCTATTATGTTTTTTGTTTTATAAAAAGCTGAGCAATGGACAAAAGTAATTTATTTTTGCTTTAAGTAAGAAAAGGAGCTACATTCAGGTGTGAATAAAGAGTAGAAGAGGTCATGAAGGAGGTTTCTGGGGTGGTAGCCATGTTTTATTTCTTGAAGCAGCTTGTTACTACATACATGTACTTGTAAGAATTCTTTGAGTTCTGCATGTATGATTTGTACACACTTTTGTTTTTAGGCTATATTTCAATGAAATTTGTTTAATACATTTAGAATTTACTTTTGTGGGACTTTAATTGGTTTTGCCAATGGCTTCTATGTGATATTTCCTCATTTCCAGTGGGACAATTTTCCAAATCACTCAGTCCATTGCTGCTGGGACTTACTGCCCTGATCTGCAATCAAGCTTGTCAGTGTTCAATTAAAGCCAACAAAGAATATAATGGCTAAGCAAAAGCAAAATTGTCAAGACCTTATTATTGCAATAAAATATGCTAAAAATTACATACTGAATTTCCCAGACTGCATTATTGAAATGTTTGCTAATTTTCAAGACAATTTACCAGAAACTGCTGAAGAGGAACTTAATGAAATTGTGGCTGAAGTTACATCTAAAAGAATCCAATGCACTTCTCAGGGGAAAAGAATTCTCCCCAGCTGGCAAACAGCTTTGACCATACTTGAATGCTCAGTTCTCAAAGCCTAACTTCAATTTATTCTAACACAGATTTTCCAGAAAAGCAGATCTCTCAGACCTCAACAACGTTAAGGAGATTAAAACATTAGTTTTGGGTGAGGGAAAAGATAGATGTATGTTTTGGCGAGAGAATTAAACATAAATGTTCTTGAGGAAAAAACATTTATAAGCTTTCAAATTCATATTACAAGTCATATACTCTTGTATTCCAGGGTTATTCTGATGCATTACTATTTCTATGGTTCATTGGATTACTTCAAGCCATTTTAATCATGCATTCCTTTATTCATTCAATTTATTGGTGCTTCCTGAGGTATAAATGTATGCTAGATTCTAGTATGTGTATCATTATATACATGTGTACAAATGAGCACAGGTGTAAGAAATGGAGAAAAATATTGTACAGTGATAGCTAACATAGGATGAGGAAGCTACCAATATTATTGGAGAAGACCTCACTGAGATGAAATTTGAGTCAGGACATGAAGGATCCCTATGAAGCATAGGCAGATAAATAAAGCTAGAGTAGTAGGAACCAACAGGAAGGCAGAGTCGGGACAGGAAGGGACAACATTCCCAGCAAAGAAAACAGACAGGAAAAACAAAATTTTGAGGTTGAAGGAAAAAATAACGATGCAAGGGATGATTGGGTAGATAAAGAGAGTATCTCACCCAAAAGGAAAAGTTGGAAAATAGTCCTAAAAATGTAAACATTAAACAGTAACTTAATGAACAATTTTGGTTTGAGTTATAAATGTATTGAATAGATGGGTATAGTCAAAAGAATTGGGGATTATAAACGTTTTAACCCCTAATGATAGTTCAAGATAGCAGTAGAAATACACAATTTTGAAATATGTAAACACACACACACACACACACAAAAACAGCTTTGTGTGTGATTTTACATTAATACAATATTAATGGATTATAGTTTTTATCAACACTATTCTGGGGGTGCCTGAGTGGCTCAGTCGGTTAAGCATCTGACTTTTGCTCAGGTCATGATATTGCGGTTCATGGATTTGAGCCCTGCGTAGGGCTCTGTGCTGAAGCTCAGAGCCTGGAGCCGGTTTCAGATTCTGTGTCTCCCTCTCTCTCTTCCCCTCCCCCACTCGCGCTCTGTCTCCCTGTCTCAAAAATAAATAAACATTAAAAAAATTTTTTTAACACTGTTCTGTATCATGTCTCAGAATTATACTGATTTTCTACCAACCTTATGGTCAATAATTTTAAATGCTGCTTTTTAAAGCCAATACTGCTTGACTCCTGAACCATTTGGCCATATCTATTAATGCAATTTTAATAGATATTGATGAGTCTGACTCATAGTTCTACACTAACTAATTGCATGACATTAGGTAGACTGACATTAGGCAGACTGACATTAGGCAAGTTACCTAGCTTTTCTTAAACCTCAGTACCTCATCTACAAATTTAAGATCTTATTGCTTTTTTGACTCAGGATTGTCATTAAAATTTTTTAAAATAGTGCAAAACACAGTACTACTTAGTATATATATTACACTTAATAAATGTTGCAAATTACAACAAAAATGTTGTTTCCTAACCTACTTAGCATTTTAGCTCAAAAACCAGAATCCTCAAATTGTTTTAAACACAAGGTAACTTTTGTACTTTAATACAATGGAAATACATTTACTGTCAATGTCATTTTTTTTTAATTTGTGTTTATCATAAGTATAGTTCAAATGGTCATGGTAGTGGCAGTCTGTGGGAGTCTGCTCACTTGACCTTTTATCTTGTGATGGTTTTGCTTAACTCATTTACTAATTCCAGTAGCTTTTTGTACATTGTGCTTTTCCGTATGGATTATCATGCTGCTGAGAATAAAGATTATTTCATTTCTTCCTTTTCAATCTATATGGATTTTTTTTTCTTGTATTATTGTACTAGCTAGAATTCCTAGCATAGTTTTGAAAAGACAAGTGTGTCTATTCTTACTACTTCTAATCTAGTTTAGGGAAAAACCATTTGGTTTTTCAACCATTAAGTATAACGTTAAATATGTCTTAGATGACCTTTTTCAGGTTGATGTAATTTCTATTTCTAGTTTGAGAGTTTCTATCATAAATGGATGTTGACTTTTACCAAATGCTTTTCTCTGCATCTATGGTCATGTGTTTTGTTTTTACATGTTTTCAGTCTGTTGCTAAGGAGAAGTACATTCACTTTTGAACATTGAACAAGCCATACATTCCTGGCATACAATACATAAAACAACAATAAATCATGACTCGGTACCACTGGATTTAACCTAACTATATTCTGTTTAAGGATCTTTGTCTACTTCTTTGAGAAATATTGGTCTGAAGTCTTGTAATGTTTTGACTTAGTTTTTAATATTGGGATACTGAGGGTCTCGTTGATATGAATGTTTTCCTTCGCTATTTGAAAAGTCTATATAGAAAGGGTATTATTGATTCTTCCTATCTGTGATAAAATTTACCAGTGATTCCAAGTGGCCAGAAGTTTTGTTGTTTTATTATTTGCAGGAAGGTAACTACAATCTTCTCAGATTATCTGTCTTGTTGATTTTTACAGGTCAATCAGTCAAGAAATTTGTTCTTTTCACTTAAGTTATCAAATTTATTGGCAACACGTTCATACACTTCCCTTATTATCATACAGCATATGGAGGATCTGTATTAATGTCCCTTCTTTCATTGTTGATATTGGTAATGTGGGTCTTTTCTTGATGTAATTGGAAGTTTACAATTTGCATTCTTCCGAGTTTGCTACTTTTCTTTTTTTTCCAGTTCCAATTTCTTTAATATCTAATTTTACGGGTTTTTTTTTTTATTCCTTTCCTTAGCTTATTTGGGTTTAATTTGCTCTTTTTCTAATTTAAGAAAATTTAGCTTGTTTTGCGATCATGTCTTTTCTAAGAAAGAAATCGCTGCTGTAAATTTCCTTCCAAGCACGATTTTAGTTCTATCCCACAAGTTTTGATATGTTTTCATTTTTGAAATTCAAAGTAGTTTCCAATTTCCTTTGAGATTTAGTTTTTCATCCACATGGTGTGTCATTATTTCCAAACATTTGGAGATTTCCTAGATAACTTTGTTATTAATTTTTAGCTTCTCTTTCATTTATTGGAAATACTTGGTCTTTATTTTTATAATTAAAAAAATAAGTATGTTGAGACTTGTATTATGTCTCAGAACACGGTCTATCTTGAGAAATATTGCATTTCCACTTGAGAAGTATGTTCATTTTACAGTTGTATGGAATACTCTGAATATGGTTCATAGTGTTCTAGTTTTTTTATATTCTTACTTTGTTCAATCAGTTAAAGGGACACAAAGTCTCCAGCTGTAATTGTGGGTTTCTCTATTTCTATCACTTTTGTCACCTTTGCCACTTTTTTTCTTTATGAACTTCAAAGTATTGTTGCTCGATGCATGCACATTTAGGATGGTTATTTCTTCTAGGAGACTCTTAGCATTATGTAATGTCTATCTTCAATCTATTATCTAGTATTGTCTGTAATACATCTAATATTATATATCATATTCTGACCCTGAAATTTCCTTTCTATGATTATGCCATCACTCCAGCCCTCTTTTGATTAGTGTTTGCATGGAATGTTTTTTTCTGATCCTCGTCTTTACCTTTGTCTTAATATTTACCATAGTTTCCTGTATAGAACACATAGTTCATTATCCCATTTTTTTTAATCCACTTGAGGCTGACATTTTCTGCCTTTCAAATGGGAGTTTTCGATCACTTACATTTTAATTACTCATATAGATTTCAAATTACTGTCTTGTTTTCTAATTATTGCCCTGTTGTGCTCTTTGTTTTCTCCCTTGTTTTAGATTTAAGGATCAATATCTAATATGAGTTTATTAGTTATACCTCTTTTTATTGGTTTAGTGGTTGAGCTAAGGCACATAATGTGTACTGTGAACATGTAATAGCCTACTTGCACGTAGAATTACAGTAGAAACCTTTATTGTGTTATACTTCCATTTGTACCTACTCATCTTCTATACTATTGTCATATTTTACTATGTTGTAGGTTATAAACACAACATATTGTTGCTTATATTCTTAGATCAAACAGTTTGTTAAGCCATTAAGATGGGAAAATATTGACTTAGATTGATCTCACTTTTACCATTTCTGATCTCTTCATTTATTTGTGTAGATTTACATTTGGTATCTTTTTCTTTCTGCCTAACATGGACAAGTCTTCTCTTATATTCTTGTCGATGTAATTTGTCTTTATCCTCTTCATTTTATTTATTTATTTTTTTAATTTTTCAATGTTTATTTATTTTTGGGACAGAGAGAGACAGAGCATGAACGGGGGAGGGGCAGAGAGAGAGGGAGACACAGAATCGGAAACAGGCTCCAGGCTCTGAGCCATCAGCCCAGAGCCTGACGCGGGGCTCGAACTCGCGGACCGCGAGATCGTGACCTGGCTGAAGTCGGACGCTTAACCGACTGCGCCACCCAGGCGCCCCTATCCTCTTCATTTTAAAGGTCTTGAGCATATAAGTTTGAATTGGAAAAGATAACCTTTAAGATATGATACTCAAAGGAAAAAAACATTGCTAATTTTTCCCACTACAGACCTGAGGCTAGTCCAGTTCTTAACATTGTAAGTTTTTAAAATTAGAAGTATTGTAAAATCTGCCAAAGGCATACTAAGAAGAAAATCTTGTAGACAGTGATAGACCATGTAGACCATGTAGACAGTGATAACAGAATATGAATCTTTGACCAGATAGACATTTTGTGCTGATGCAACCAATAATGTTTAGAGACTTAATTAAGACCAGCCCTATTACACAACACGGGAAAACAGCTCAGGCTTTATTAAAGCATATCAAGACCATTAAACTAGCGATGATATTGCAATTCTGAAATTAAACCACAGTCATTAGTATTGTATCAGCCCGAATGGGCTGTGTGTGCCTATTTCTCAAGAGAGCCTTTTTTGTACATGTTCCTCTGTAACTATTCCTCATATCAAAGTAAGATCAAATAGAGAGCTTGGATGCACACCACACCATGGTGTGTGATGTCCATTTGGCCCCTTTTCTAACACCCAAGCACTTCAGGGAAAATTCTAAGTCAGCTTATGATCACCACCTGCCAGGAATTCAGCCCAGCTCTAACAGAGCTGCAGTAGCTGGCCAGGAGTCACAAAAATACAGGAAGAAAAAAAAAAAAAAAAAAAAAAGGTGTTCATGCCCGTTAGATTAAACGTCAAAGGGTATCAATGGAAGGAATAAGAAGAAAATTTGAGAAATAGGGGGAGAAGAGAGATCAGGAGGATATTAAATTAATTTTGTTACCTATGGTTAAAGAATGGTGCAAAACCCCATGCATGGCACCTGCTTTTTGGAGGTAACTTATAAAGCAGTGCCTTCAGCAAATACATAGTTTACTCGATTACACTGGCAAATAAAATGGAAAGCTGATGTGGTAATTTGGTTAAGATTTTCATGATTATATATCTTCAGATATTATAGTTAACAGCTATGAAGGGGGGAATGCATTGTTTTCCTTCCCCGCCTCAAAAATTTTCTTGGCATTCTATCAAGAGAAATGGACATTGTTCCCAGAAGTTAACCATGCAAAACTCTAAGAAGGCAGGTAATATATTCTCAACGATTTAAATGTATCCCCCTTACTCTGGACTGTATAGGCACTCTGTAGTACATTCTCTTTTGTGGTGTGCCATAGATCTCACGTTTGAGATGGCAGATTTCTCTAGGACTGGACTTACACTTGCTCTGCATTAATAGATCTACGATTCCTACATATCTACCAAACACAGTGCTTAGCCTTTTGTAGTACGCTTTCCAATGACTTAAGTTGTATTGTTCAACACCATTGTAGCCCTGGCCAACTAAAATACCGTTTACACCATTTATAAATGAATATGGTCAAAAGCACCTATGATGTTCACGAAGAGTAATACTCTATGGTTGGTTAAGTCTATTTCCATATATACTAAGTATTCTGATATTCATGAGTTTAGGTTTACCCATCCGATCTCTGCAATTAGTAAGTGGATTTTTAAAAGTCTCCTGATAGGCACTTTCTTTCTTTCTCTTCAGCTTGAAAAGGGTTGAAATTTAAGTGAATCACATGTAAAAAATAAAATTCACATCACTTCAACTCTCAGGATAATTTGTTCAATTTCTCTTCTCTATTCAATGACCTCATTATCCAAGAGCTGAAGCTGGAATTTCACTTACTATCTCTTCAGAACGTTCCCAGTTTGTATGATATAATGCATAATTTAAATGCATGAAGGTATATTATCCTCCCCGAAAGCTTCTGAAGTTGAATGTACAAATATTGAAGCATCCTTAAACCATTTGCTTTTACTATATCAACACTCATAAATTGAAGTCAAAAAATTTTGTTAAGTGGCCAGCTATCTATACACTTTAATGATATATAAAAGTACTTTTCAAAATGCGGAAAGATGTCCTTTATCCCATAAAGTGTTTCTCTAATATCAAAGACTACTTTTAAGAAAGGATGTATATTTTTCTCTAGAACTCTTTAGAAAAGTCATCATAACTTCAGTTCAAGCTTTAGCTTTACAGTTTTGAGAAAGATTGTGACTGGAATGTGCAAGTTATATTCATCTGGAGTTATGTTAATGCTTACAACAAGCCACACTGAACTGTGACATAACGTTTCAATGCTGAACTAACTTTACAATGAAAATCACTGTCACTACCCAATAGGGGCAGCTAATTTGCAGCTCAGAAGGAAGGAATGATCTACAGAAATTATTTCAAAGAGGTAATCAGTTCCCAATAGATTCCAGATCAGATAGTAATAAGCCTGTGTTTTCCTTTAGACATAAACTTTACCTTGAATTCTTCATTTAATGTTGTTCTGCTGCTTTTATAGTGTATTGACATATCATTAACCACCCCCCCCTTTTTTTAGGTCTATCAACCTTGTCAATTTTTTGTTTTGCTTGCTGTGGTTTTCCTCTGAAAGCTAACCCTGCAAAGTCAAACTGGTAATTCTAAAGTACATTTTATTTAAGAGTTTGTACTCTATTTGGCATGGTTTTTTTTTTTCTTTTCTGCAGGCTCATCAAAATGGCCAATGTCACCAAAACAGCAAATTTGCTAGGTGCAGCTGTTGTACATAGCAACACACACAAGTCTGGAATACTAATGTCCTCTAAACACTCTGGATAGGATGATATAATCCTAAGAAAACATTTTTTTATTCTCAACAAGAATATGATCTACTAAGTTTAGATCTTTTAAGAGAAATTCAATGTATTCAGGATACCATCAATAGTAAAGTGTCAATAGCGTTTTTTTCTGTTTTCATAGGACACTTTATTAATCAGGTCAAGTTTCAGTAAGCAAAACACTATGTAGAATGCACTGTAGTTATCTGGGGAATGAGAATTAGGAAATGAAATTCTTTTCACATCTTAGTCAAGGCAAGTAAACAAATATCAATATACATATGTCAAAGGTGAAACATACAGCATTCCCAATATAAAGACCATGCTATTAGGTTTTTGATTCAACAGGAGCTCACAGAGAAGATTTTAGCTTTATTGTTAACTTTACCAAGTCCTGAGACATGGCTCAGTATTTTTCGTCATTAATAAAAATTATTAACTACATCAGATTATTGCTTGACCTTGTGTACACGCACAGAGTTAGGCAAGCACCATTGAAGATTCTTTAAGGTGAAGAGCTGGCCAATACCTTCAATGAACAGGTTTCTTTAATGGCTTTTCCTCCTGTCCTTTGGTATAAATGAAAGTCATTACGTAAAACACCACTTTTTTAATACTAGAAAACTTTACAATTATTTTAGATGCTCCAGAGTATAGCCATCAGCCATAACTTTCTAAAACTCTTCGTTGGAAGTTTAAGATATGTTCACTGATCTGGTAGTAGAGACATTACAAAATACTACAGTTTCCAAGAAGACTACAGGGGAAGGCTGCAAGCTGAGTCTGTTGCTGATAGTCATGCATAACCTGGGTATGATGTCAGCACTGTCAACCAAAGTCTTCCCAAGTATTTTACAGGGCAGAGAAGGTGATATATGGGATGCAAGAGATTCTTTGGACATAACTATTGACCTTCAGTGGATAAGAATCCAGACAAATAGCTTGTCTCGTCAACACAAAGGAGGAGGTGGGATTCAGAGTCACGAAGATCCCTTTTACCTGAATCAGTCCCCAGAACTTTGGTTTGTTCTCTGAGTGTTGCAGCAAACTGTGCAGTGCATTGGCACACAAACTGATGCCTTAAGATACCTCTAACAAGAGTGGAGGGCAAAAGAGAAGGAGACAATGCTCCAGCCCCACAACACACCAGTGTCCAGTGTGGCACAGAGAGAGCTTGGCCCTCAATGACCAAATGGTCTGCTGAGAAGCAAGCGACCCACAGTGTGGAGGATAAGCTTCGGAATCCCCCTGGCTTACACCAATAGGTTAACAAGGCATAAGGAAATACAAAGCCATAAAATGCCCACACCCGTGTTTGGGTAAACCAGATTGGCACCCCAAGAATAGGGGGTGCAAAGGTGCCAGGAATAGGGAGGCATGATGCACCCCAAAATAGAGAGGGGGTGCAGAGCCTCCAAAATAGAGAGGGAGAGGCAAAGGCCTGAAATACAAATGATGCAAAGGTGCCCAATACATAGGTATATGAAATAAACAAGATTAGATGTTCAGGGTGAAAGCACCCCCAATTTAGTACTATGGCAGGAAAGCTGCTTTCACAGGAGGAGAGGGCCAGGTTAGGTAAATTGGTGAATTGGACTATGGACCCCTGCGCTGCAGGCAAAGCAGCCCAGAGCGGAGATGGTTAACAAAAGAAAAGGTGACTTATTACCCCTGAGGTTATGTCTCCTAGGCTAAGATAAACACAGGTGCTGCCTCATGTCCACTGTAAACAACCCTCCTCCCGACTGCCCAGTGCCCAGATTTTGTTTTGTATTAACCCAAACCCCTAACCACGAATATCTTCAAGACCCCCCCTCTCCTTCACGTCCACAAGTTAACGTTCACAGATTCATTGTCTCTTTGTGCACGTCCATCGCCGTATTTGTAAGTCTTCTGATCCTAACAAAAACAGGGCAAGGACCCTTACTTGGAGTTCTTGTCTTTTCCTGGACATCAGCCATCGCTCACTTTCAATCCTGTGTCCCGCTTTTTTGTGAGACAAGAGAGCACTTTAGACCCCAAGGCTATGACACCACAGCACCTGGGCAGCATGCAGAGAGGCCATACCTCGACAACCCAGGCAGCAACCACAAGCCAACCCACCACTCTGCCCTGCAAATCCTCACAAACCATGCCTTGCAGACAGGCAAGAACCACCCCGGTGACCTCAAAAATGCTAAACTTAAAAATTAGCTGTTAACAAGTAACAATGCTTCTTCAGGAACAGCCTAATATGTAAGTAGATAATGACTAATACTACATTTCATTGTCTATTGTTTATTGTTCACAAAACATTTATATTCATAAACATAAAGCATTTATATATATAATTTTATTAAAGCGATCTATCTATATAAACATAAAACATGTATATATATATATAGATATGTAATTATTTTATTAAAACAATCTAGAGAGAGGATCCCCACCTTCTCCAATTTTACAAATGAGCTCCAAGCAAAATGTACTCATTCAGTAAAGATGAAGCGTGGCAGGAACATGAGGATATTGGCTGGCTTTCTGGTTTAAGCCAAGAATCCTGAGGCTTTTGAGTGTCTCCCCAGGATCAGAACTGGATTCTCCTGCTCCACACTTCCCATCTCGGGCACTGTTGCCTGTCCTCTATCCCTGCCGCTAACCAAATCCCAGGGAACTTGCCCGCCTTTGAGGGAAGGACAACATCCACGGAGATTTAGCTTCAGTGAGTAGGGTACGGGAGACTGATGGAGAACAGCTGCATTCCCGAGTTATTTCTTTGTGGCAAGCTAATAAAGGATAGATTGCTCATAGGATGAAATGAAGTGTGAAAACACATCTGAATCTTTGAAACACTGCCATAGATGACAGCAAAACAAGGATGCCAGTAAGATTTGGAGACATATTGCAAGCTATGCCACTGTGGCTCACTCTATGTGAAAACAGAACATAATTACAGAACCTAAGTAACTTTCATTTAACATTTATTAAACTCTTATTGTGTACCAAGCTCTGTGCTGGACGTTGGAAATGGAAAGTGAATGGAGCATGGTCCGTCTCCAGAAGAGCACATTCCATCAGTAGAAACAAACAATGAGAGTAGTGTGAAGTGTCATAATGAAATCATATATAAGGGGTTACAGAAGGACAGACAAGGAAGCCCCCAAATTTGTCTCTCCTAAAACCAAGGAAGATGGGGTGTCTGGGTGGCTCAGTCGGTTAAGCGTCCGACTTCGGCTCAGGTCATGATGTCGCGGTTCGGGAGTTCGAGCCCCGCATCGGGGGCTCTGTGCTGACAGCTCAGAGCCTGGAGCCTGCTTCAATTCTGTGTCTGCCTCTCTCTCTGCCACTCCCCGACTTGAGCTCTGTCTCTCAAAAATAAACAAACATTAAAACCAAGGAAGAGCTACCTCCAAAAGGCCTTCCAAGATAAAAGTTATAGAAAAAAATTGAAGTAAAAGCCTATGTTGATTGATTGTTTCTTGGGCCCAGACACAGTGCTAAGCACTTGAGAATCTGCTGAGTGCTCACAGCCGTCTGATGTGAGCAGGACCATCACCATCCCATTTTATAATGTAAATAAGATGTTGTAAGTCATTATGGAGGTTTGAGAGCCGTCAGTATTCCCACAGTCCCTTAGCTCTTATCTTTTTCAGTTATAAAAAAGTTTTGTAACGTATGTCTCAGTCTTAGGTGTTTTTTTTTTTTCATACAACTCCCCCATTATAGTTTACACTACTAGAAAGCAATGATTTGTGTCTAATTCCAATCTAAAGCAATGCACACAGTAGGCCCTCAGTAAATGTTTTTAACTTAGAAGAATCATGCTAACATTGTACAAACGAGAGCTGTACAAATAGCTGTTGTATAACCTCAGGTCTCAGATGCTGAAGGAAGAGAAAATAGTAACAAATGACACAACTGGAGTATAAGATTATTAAGATCCACTAGAACATGGGCAGCAGACCCTGAAGAGGGACAGTGACGATATAAAGGATCCAATACGATTTTACCTGGTTTCTCAGTGCTCTGGCCTTGCCACACTTCAGCTTCACCCTTAGATCATGTTCTTCTATCTGCATATTGCTATACCCAAGTTAAATTTTGTTTTCTGGTATCGTGTCCATGATATACACCTAGATTCTGAGATGGGTTCTATCTCTCTGGGCTACAGAAGCCCTTTCTGGGCTGTTTCTTCTCTCTTATTTCTACACCCTCGCCTTGTTCTCATGCATGGTATTCTCAGATATACAGGATAAGGAGCATTCCTAGTTTTCATACCATGAGACTTCTCAATGCTGGTACTGCCTGCTTCTGGAAGGGGCCATCCAGGACCTTGAACTTCTCCAG
This sequence comes from Herpailurus yagouaroundi, assembly GCF_014898765.1. Taxonomy (NCBI): domain Eukaryota; kingdom Metazoa; phylum Chordata; class Mammalia; order Carnivora; family Felidae; genus Herpailurus; species Herpailurus yagouaroundi. The sequence continues at coordinate 1,998,793 of NW_024412417.1, forward strand.
CTCTACAACCCCTGAACTGTGCAAGAAAGCTGAACATGAAAAAATGAATAGATAGCATGATGTTGTTTCATGTTCTGCTTTCCCTGGAGTAGGATAAAGCAATGATCAAAAATGCAAGAAGCCTTTTCAAACAAATTACAAGCAAATTATGGTCACAACAGGAAAGCTGAAATATTCTAAAAATTAGAATTGGTATCAGTGATCATGCTTACTTTCAACGTCATTAAGGTTTTAACGATGAGGCCAAAACTTTTTACAATCAAAAAAATTTCTTACATTTTCCAAACTCTACCTTCCATTGGACAGCTGAAGACCGTAGGGAAATGGCTACAGTAATCCTGGCAGAGAAATCTTAGGGCTGAAAGCCTCGCGGAAAGCCTCCGCCAGATCAAGGGTTGTTTTGGAGAAATAATCTGATGGAAAGTGCATGACGTGTCGTGTCCTAGAAAATATTCATTCTTGGGGCGCCTGGGTGGCGCAGTCGGTTGAGCGTCCGACTTCAGCCAGGTCACGATCTCACGGTCCGTGAGTTCGAGCCCCGCGTCGGGCTCTGGGCTGATGGCTCAGAGCCTGGAGCCTGTTTCCGATTCTGTGTCTCCCTCTCTCTCTGCCCCTCCCCTGTTCATGCTCTGTCTCTCTCTGTCCCAAAAATAAATAAATGTTGAAAAAAAAAATATTCATTCTAGTTGTGACGATGATTAATTTTTATAGAGAATGCTCTAATAGACATTTATCTATTACTTATTTAATAGTAGTCACGCAAATGATCTTCTAATAAATTTCTTAATTTACTGAAGCAGGTGGAGTGTGTTTCTCTATTCTATGGAACTCCATTTCTACAAAAGGCTGTATTCAGGTTTTAGTCCGTCTATAATAATGGTTATAGTAAAAGTATCAGCAGCTCCCAGTTATTAGCTACTTCATTTCAATTATCTTATGGAGATTATCTCACTAAATCTTCATAATACATAAAGTAGGTACTACTTTATTTTCTATTTTGTACTTTAAACACTGATACTTAAGATAGTAACTGGACAAAAATTACAAAGCAAGTAAGTGGTGAAGCCAGAACTTATGTTCTGATCACCGTGGGCTCTTATTTCATGTGAATGCTCTTGCTGGTGAAGTCTGCCCTTTGCAACTCGGGTTTAGAACTGCACAAGATATAAAATAATAAAGCAAATATAAAATGGATTCAATAAAAAAGAACACCAAGTATTTCTTGTACAATCATTTTCTAATATTTGCCATCCACGGGTCACTTCAGTACAAAAGATGTTCCTATTATTTGTTCATTTAATCATTCATTTATGACAAATTAATTGAATACATATTTTACCTCAAACACGAGTGTATGTGCTAGAGATAAAAGAGGTAATAAAACAGACCAAAATCTGCTGTCATGGACCTTAAGGGGGGAAAGAGGCAATAAAAATAAGATAGAGTGTATTTGAGAATGGTAAGAGCTCAAGGAAAAAAAATAATGTTCCGGTTCAAGATGGTAGCATAGGAAAATCTTGAACTCACCTCCTCCAACAGATACACAGGTTTTATAGCTACACGTGCAACAATATTTTCTAAAAGTAGCCCCAAAATTGGCTGAGTGACTTTTACATAGGGGGTAAATTAGGAAAAAAAAAAAAAAAAACAAATTCAAGTGGGTAGGAGAGGCCTACACAATTTCACCACAAACCCCACCACCAACACAACAACACACAATTGAGAGCGGCCTCAAAACCCTGAGCTTCCCCTGAGGAGGTAAGGATTTGAACCTCACATCTAGCACAATTTTTAAAACCTGAACCTGAGAAACAAGTCCCAAAACATCTAGCTTTGAGAGCCAACTTCTGGCTTATATTCAGAAGACCCACCAGGTTATAGCAGAGACTCTTTCCTTAAAGTGCTCACACACACGGACTCACGTAGCAGAGGCAGCTGACTGAAAAACACCCAGACTTTTTGTGAAAGAGGATGATTTGCTTCTCTTAAAGTGTCAGCTTGAGGAGCAGACATCCTCATTTAACATGCCTTTAGGGGCCTAATGAAACACACTTCCAAAATGGAGGCCAGTGAGTACCATTTTTATATACTCCCTCTGCCTGCCTCCAGCTCACCAGTGTCTCCTGGAAAGCAGCTTCTGTACTCATCTGGTTCCCTGAGTTTTATGGCTGCTACTCATGACATAGCTTTGGATTGCCCAGCTCTGGTAGCCACTTGGGCTTATGCTAACAAGTGACAGGATTGTAACAAACAGAGGAAGTTTTTCAATTTTTTTTGACGCTTATTTATTATTGAGAGACAGAGCATGAGCAGGGGAGGGGCGGAGAGATGGGGAAACACAGAATGTGAAGCAGGCTCCAGGCTCCGAGCTGTCAACACAGAGCCTGACGCGGGGCTCAAACTCACAAACCGTGAGATCATGCCCTGAACCGAAGTCAGATGCTCAACCGACTGAGGCACCCAGGTGCCCCAAACAGAGGAAGTTTTTAGCTGGCTACCTCCCCTGAGCCACAATGGAGAGGGATGAGGCTGAGGTGCTTAGTCTCAAGGAGTTAGAAAACAAAAGAAGAAATGAAGCTCAAATTAATAGGAGAGAAAATAACAAAGATCAGAGCAAAAATAAAACAATATTTAGCTGGAATTGTCAAGGAAAAAAAGAGGACTCAAAAATCAGAAATGAAAGAAAGATGTTAAAACTGATGCCACAGAAATACAAAGGATCATAAGAGATTGCTATGAACAATCATTGTGCCAAATTGGAAAACTGACAAAAGAGAAAAATTCCTAGAAACACACACACTACCAAAACTGAATTATGAAGAAATAGAAAATCTGAACAGATTGATTACTAGCAAGGAAATCCAATAAGTAACCAAAATTTTTGAACAAATCAAAGTCCAGGGCCACAAGGCTTCACTAGTGAATACTATCCAATCATTTAAAGAAAAATTAATACTATCCTTTTAAACTTTTCCACAAGAATGGAAGAGGAACACTTCCAAATCCTGTCTGAGGACAGCATTACTGTGATCCTAAAAAGTCTTTGGCCTGGAGCAACTAGGTGACTCAGTCGGTTGGGCATCCAACTCTTGACTTCAGCTCAGGCTGTGATCCCAGGATTGTGGGACCGAGTTCTATGTCAGGTTTTGCATTGAGTGTGGAGTCTGCTTAAAATTCTCCCTCTGTGTCTTCCCCTCTGGCCCTCTCCCCAGCTCGTGTGCTCTCTCCCCCTCTCAAATAATAATAACGATAAATAATAATAATAATAATAATAATAAAGAGGAAGGGGCAGAAGGGGGAGAACAGAAGAGAGAATAAATAAACAATACATTAAAAAGATGATATACCATGATCAAGTGAGATTTATTCCATGGGCACAAGAATGGATCAACATTCACAAATTAACTAACATGATGAACCACATAACAAAATGGAGATAAAAATCATAACTGTCTCAATAGGTACAGAAAAAGCATTTGACAAAACTCAACATCTGTGATAAAAACTCAAAGTGGGTACAGAGGAAACATAACACAATAAAGGCCATAACATGATAAACTCACAGCTAATCCTGTACTGAGTGGTGAAAACTGAAAGTTTTCTCTTTTCTTTCCTTTTCTCCCAACCTCCACCCCCCGATATGGGATAGGGGTGCCTGGGTGGCATAGTTGGTTTTCATTAAGCATCCAACTCTTGGTTTCAGCTCAGGTCATGATCTCCCCATCTGGCTTTGTGTTGACAGTGTGAAGCCTGCTTGGGATTCTGTGTCTGTCTGTCTGTCTCTCTCTCTCTCCCTCCCTCCTCCATAAATAAATAAACAAACAAACAAACTTTAAAAAAGAAAATATGGTATATATTGATTTTTAAACTGCAAATGGTCATTACAAGAAGTTTTTCCTTTTAAGAATTTATACAAAAAAAGAGAAATAGAAAGCAACGGTAGTGACCAGCAAAAGGAGTAATAATCACATTCATGTTAATGTGTGTGTGCCAGTTCTGTTTGCATTAACATTGGAAAACTCCAAACCTGGACCACAGAACCTCAAATCTGCAATTAGGATGTCTTGAGATGGGCACACAGGAGTCAAAGGTTTTCTTATTCCTTCCTGTTGGAAGCTATATATCAAAGCTGTTTTCCTTCTGTACTGTCAAAGACCTTTTACATTCGCAGTCCTAGCTGTCCTAGACCTAACTAGGAAGAAACTCAGTGTGCAGTCCAACATAAATGGAGAATATTTCTAAAATAAATAATCAATAGTTGTTGCATTTTCAATATTACTTTTTCATTTTTTTAACTTTTTTTTTTTTTTTTTTTTTTGCCAAGACAGACAGACAGACAAAGCATGAGCATGGATGGGAAGAGAGTGAGGGAGACACAGAATCTGAACCAGGGTCCAGGCTCTGAGCTTTCAGCACAGAGCCTGACGCAGGGCTCGAACTCACAAACCCCTAGATCATGACCTGAGCTGAAGTTGGACTCTTTACCTCATGAGCCACCTAGGCACCCCACATTTTTTAAATAACCAAAAAAAGTGTAAAATTACAAAAATGTCATTGAAGAATAATATATCAAACTGTGGGGAAAAAAGGACAAAGTTGTATCACAACATTTCAAGGTTAATATTCAGATCAAATTTTAACATAAAAATATAGTCTATAGATTTCTCATCTCAATAAATATGAACAAAATTAACAAACGAATTGGCAATCAATTTTTTTTTCAATATAGGAAATTTATTGTCAAATTGGTTTCCATACAACACCCAGTGCTCATCCCAAAAGGTGCCCTCCTCAATACACAGCACCCACCCTACCTTCCTTCCCACCCCCCAAAACCCTGAGTTTGTTCTCAGTTTTTAACAGTCTCTTATGCTTTGGCTCTCTCCCACTCTAACCTCTTTTTTTTTCCTTCCCCTCCCCCATGGGTTTCTGTTAAGTTTCTCAGGATCCACATAAGAGCGAAACAATATGGTATCTGTCTTTCTCTGTATGGCTTATTTCACTTAGCATCACACTCTCTAGGGTAGGTCTATTTTTAATTTTCTGAGGAACCTCCACATTGTCTTCCAGAGTGGCTGCACCAGTTTGCATTCCCACCAACAGTGCAAGAGGGTTCCCGTTTCTCCACATCCTCTCCAGCATCTAGAGTCTCCTGATTTGTTCATTTTGGCCATTCTGACTAGCGTGAAGTGACATCTGAGTGTGGTTTTGATTTGTATTTCCCTGATAAGGAGCGACGCTGAACATCTTTTCATGTGCCTGTAGGCCATCCGGATGTCTTCTTTAGAGAAGTGTCTATTCATGTTTTCTGCCCATTTCTTCACTGGGTTATTTGCTTTTCGGGTGTGGAGTTTGGTGAGCTCTTTATAGATTTTGGAGACTAGCCCTTTGTCCAATATATCATTTGCAAATATCTTTTCCCATTCTGTTGGTTGCCTTTTAGTTTTGTTGGTTGTTTCCTTTGCTGTGCAGAAGCTTTTTATCTTCATAAGGTCCCAGTAATTCATTTTTGCTTTTAATTCCCTTGCCTTTGGGGATGTGTCGAGTAAGAGATTGCTACGGCTGAGGTCAGAGAGGTCTTTTCCTGCTTTCCCCTCTAGGGTTTTGATGGTTTCCTGTCTCACATTCAGGTCCTTTATCCATTTTGAGTTTATTTTTGTGAATGGTGTGAGAAAGTGGTCTAGTTTCAACTTTCTGCATGTTGCTGTCCTGTTCTCCCAGCACCATTTGTTAAAGAGACTGTCTTTTTTCCATTGGATGTTCTTTCCTGCTTTGTCAAAGATGAGTTGGCCATACGTTTGTGGGTCTAGTTCTGGGGTTTCTATTCTGTTCCATTGGTCTATGTGTCTGTTTTTGTGCCAATACCATGCTGTCTTGACGACAGCTTTGTAGTAGAGGCTAAAGTCTGGGATTGTGATGCCTCCCG
>NW_024412417.1:2004818-2054252 GCF_014898765.1 Herpailurus yagouaroundi
ATGAGTTGGCCATACGTTTGTGGGTCTAGTTCTGGGGTTTCTATTCTGTTCCATTGGTCTATGTGTCTGTTTTTGTGCCAATACCATGCTGTCTTGATGATGACAGCTTTGTAGTAGAGGCTAAAGTCTGGGATTGTGATGCCTCCCGCTTTGGTCTTCTTCTTCAAAATTACTTTGGCTATTTGGGGCCTTTTGTGGTTCCATATGAATTTTAGGATTGCTTGTTCTAGTTTCGAGAAGACTGCTGGTGCCATTTTGATTGGGATTGCATTGAATGTGTAGATAGCTTTGGGTAGTATTGACATTTTGACAATATTTATTCTTCCAATCCATAAGCAGGGAATGTCTTTCCATTTCTTTATATCTTCTTCAATTACCTTCATAAGCTTTCTATAGTTTTCAGCATACAGATCTTTTACATCTTTGGTTAGATTTATTCCTAGGTATTTTATGCTTCTTGGTGCAATTGTGAATGGGATCAGTTTCTTTATTTGTCTTTCTGTTGCTTCATTGTTAGTGTATAAGAATGCAACTGATTTCTGTACATTGATTTTTGTATCCTGCAACTTTGCTGAATCGATGTATCAGTTCTAGCAGACTTTTGGTGGAGTCTATCAGATTTTCCATGTATACTATCATGTCATCTGCAAAAAGCAAAAGCTTGACTTCATCTTTGCTAATTTTGATGCCTTTGATTTCCTTTTGTTGTCTGATTGCTGATGCTAGAACTTCCAACACTATGTTAAACAACAGCGGTGCGAGTGGACATCCCTGTCATGTTCCTGATCTCAGGGAAAAAGCTCTCAGTTTTTCCCCATTGAGGATGATGTTAGCTGTGGGCTTTTCATAAATGGTTTTTATGATGTTTAAGTATGTTCCTTCTATCCCGACTTTCTCAAGGGTTTTTATTAAGAAAGGGTGCGGGATTTTGTCAAGGGCCTTTTCTGCATCGATTGACAGGATCATATGGTTCTTCTCTTTTCTTTTATTAATGTGATGTATCACGTTGATTGATTTGCGAATGTTGAACCAGCCCTGCATCCCAGGAATGAATCCCACTTGATCATGGTGAATAATTCTTTTTATATGCCATTGAATTCGATTTGCTAGTATCTTATTGAGAATTTTGGCATCCATATTCATCAGGGATATTGGCCTGTAGTTCTCTTTTTTTACTGGGTCTCTGTCTGGTTTAGGAATCAAAGTAATACTGGCTTCAGAGAATGAGTCTGGAAGTTTTCCTTCCCTTTCTATTTCTTGGAATAGCTTGAGAAGGATAGGTATTATCTCGCTTTAAACGTCTGGTAGAACTCCCCTGGGAAGCCATCTGGTCCTGGACTCTTATTTGTTGGGAGATTTTTGATAACCGATTCAATTTCTTCGCTGGTGATGGGTCTGTTCAAGCTTTCTATTTCCTCCTGATTGAGTTTTGGAAGAGTGTGGGTGTTCAGGAATTTGTCCATTTCTTCCAGGTTGTCCAATTTGTTGCCATATAATTTTTCATAGTATTCCCTGATAATTGTTTGTATCTCTGAGGGATTGGTTGTAATAATTCCATTTTCATTCATGATTTTATCTATTTGGGTCATCTCCCTTTCTTTTTGAGAAGCCTGGTTAGAGGTTTGTCAATTTTGTTCATGTTTTCAAAAACACAACTCTTGGTTTTGTTGATTTGCTCTACAGGTTTTTTGGATTCTATATTGTTTATTTCTGCTCTGATCTTTATTATTTCTCTTCTTCTGCTAGGTTTAGGCTGCCTTTGCTGTTCTGCTTCTATTTCCTTTAGGTGTGCTGTTAGATTTTGTATTTGGGATTTTTCTTGTTTCTTGAGATAGGCCTGGATTGCAATGTATTTTCCTCTCAGGACTGCCTTCGCTGCGTCCCAAAGCGTTTGGATTGTTGTATTTTCATTTTCGTTTGTTTCCATATATTTTTTAATTTCTTCTCTAATTGCCTGGTTGACCCACTCATTCTTTAGTAGGGTGTTCTCTAACCTCCATGGTTTTGGAGGTTTTCCAGACTTTTTCCTGTGGTTGATTTCAAGCTTCATAGCATTGTGGTCTGAAAGTATGCATGGTATAATTTCAATTCTTGTATAGTTATGAAGGACTGTTTTGTGACCCAGTATATGATCTATCTTGGAGAATGTTCCATGTGCACTCGAGAAGAAAGTATATTCTGTTGCTTTGGGATGCAGAGTTCTAAATATATCTGTCAAGTCCATCTGATCCAATGTCTCCTTCAGGGCCCTTGTTTCTTTATTGACTGTGTGCATAGATGATCTATCCATTTCTGAAAGTGGGGTGTTAAAGTCCCCTGCAATTACCACATTCTTATCAATAAGGTTGCTTATGTTTGTGAGTAATTGTTTTATATATTTGGGCGCTCCGGTATTCGGCGCATAGACATTTATAATTGTTAGCTCTTCCTGATGGATAGACCCTGTAATTATAATGCCCTTCTTCATCTCTCGTTACAGCCTTTAATTTAAAGTCTAGTTTGTCTGATATAAGTATGGCTACTCCAGCTTTCTTTTGGCTTCTAGTAGCATGATAAATAGTTCTCCATCCCCTCACTCTCAATCTAAAGGTGTCCTCAGATCTAAATTGAGTCTCTTGTAGACAGCAAATAGATGGGTCTTGTTTTTTTATCCATTCTGATACCCTATGTCTTTTGGTTGGCACATTTAGTCCATTTACATTCAGTGTTATTATAGAAAGATATGGGGTTAGAATCATTGTGATGTCTGTATGTTTTATGCTTGTAGTGATGTCTCTGGTACTTTGTCTCACAGGGTCCCCTTTAGAATCTCTTGTAGGGTTGGTTTAGTGGTGACAAATTCCTTCAGTTTTTGTTTGTTTGGGAAGACCTTTATCTCTCCTTCTATTCTAAATGACAGATTTGCTGGATAAAGGAATCTCAGCTGTGTATTTTTTTTTCTGTTCAATACATTGAAGATCTCCTGCCAATCCTTTCTGGCCTGACAAGTTTCAAAAGAGAGATCAGCCACGAGTCTTATAGGTCTCCCTTTATAAGTTAGGGCACATTTATCCCTTGCTGCTTTCAGAATTTTCTCTTTTCCTTGTATTTTTCCAGTTTGACTATGATATGTTGTGCAGAAGATCGATTCAAGTTACTTCTGAAGGGAGTTCTCTGTGCCTCTTGGGTTTCAATGCCTTTTTTCTTCCCCAGATCAGGAAGTTCTCAGCTATTATTTCTTCAAGTACACCTTCAGCACCTTTCCCTCTCTCTTCCTCCTCTGGGATACCAATTATGCATATATTATTTCTTTTTAGTGTATCACTTAGTTCTCTAATTTTCCCCTCATACTCCTGGATTTTTTTATCTCTCTTTTTCTCAGCTTCCTCTTTTTCCATAAGTTTATCTTCTAGTTCACCTATTCTCTCCTCTGCCTCTTCAATCCGAGCCGTCATCGTTTCCATTTTATTTTGCATTTCGTTTAAAGCATTTTTCAGCTCCTCCTGACTGTTCCTTAGTCCCTTGATCTCTGTAGCAAGAGATTCTCTGCTCTCCTCTATACTGTTTTCAAGCCCAGTGATTAATTTTATGACTATTATTCTAAATTCACTTTCTGTTATATTATTTAAATCCTTTTGATCAGTTCATTGGCTGTTATTTCCTGGAGATTCTTTTGTGGGAAATTCTTCCGTTTGGTCATTTTGGATAGTCCCTGGAGTGGTGCGGCCCTGCAGGGCACTTCCCCTGTGCTGTGGTGAATAACTGGAGTTGGTGGGCGGGGCTGCAGTCAGACCTGATGTCTGCCCTCAGCCCACCGCTGTGTCCACAGTCAGACTGGTGTGTGCCTTCTCTTCCCCTCTCCTAGGGGTGGGATTCACTGTGGGGTGGCGTGGCCCATCTGGGCTACTTGCACATTGCCAGGCTTGTGGTGCTGGGCATCTGGCGTATTAGCTAGGGTGGGTAGGCAAGGTGCACGGGGGGGGGGGGGGGGGGCGGGCAGGAAAGGTAGGCTTAGCTCGCTTCTCCTTAGGTGATCCACTTCAGGAGGGGCCCTGTGGCAGCAGGAGGGAGTCAGACACGCTGCCGGAGGGGCGGCTCAGCAGAAGCACAGCGTTGGGTGTTTGCGAGGAGAAAGCAAGTTCCCTGGCAGGAACGTGTTCCTTTTGGTATTTTGGCCGGGTGATGGGCGAGGGAGATGGTGCTGAGGAGCGTCTTTGTTCCCTGCCAAACTGAGCTCTGTCATCCCAGGGCTCAGCAACTCTCCCTCCCTTTGTCCTCCAGCCTTCCCGCTTTCCGAGCAGAACTGTTCACTTATGACATCCCAGATGCTAAGTTGCGCTTGCTGTCGGAACACACTCCGTCTGGCCCCTCCGCTTTTGCCAGCCAGACTCGGGGGCTCTGCTTGGCCAGCGGGCCTCCCCTCCACCCCGGCTCCCTCCCGCCAGTCCGTGGAGCATGCACTGCCTCTCCACCCTTCGTACCCTCTTCAGTGGGCCTCTCGTCTGCGCTTGGCTCCCGAGACTCCGTTCTGCTAGTCTTTTGGTGGTTTTCTGGGTTAGTTAGGCAGGTGTAGGTGGAATCTAAGTGATCAGCAGGATGCACAGTGACCCCAGCATCCTCCTATGCCGCCATCTTCCCTCTCCCAATCAATACGTTTTGATAAGGTAAATAAGCTTTTTTATATTCATGTGCAGTGACAAGCAAAATTATTGTTCTCTAATATTCTCTAAGATCAGAGAAAAGACCAGGATGCCCACTCTTGCTACTTTTTTCCAACATAGTGTTGAAGGCCTTAGCCAGAGAAATTAAGCAAGAAACAAATAAAGTGTCTATATTGGAAAGGAAGAAGTAAAAATGTCATTATTTGCAAATGATATATATAGAAAGCCCTAATTACCCACCAGAAAAATGTTAGAATAAATAATTTCAGGGTCTCTTGGGTGGTTCAGTTTGTTGAGCTTTCGACTTCGACTCAGGTCATGATCTCAAAGTTTGTGAGTTTGAGCCCTGCATCGGGCTCTGTGCTGACAGTTCAGAGCCTGGAGCCTTCTTGGGATTCTCTGTCTCCCCCTCTCTCTGCCCCTCCCCTACTCACATTCTGCTTGCCTCTCTTGAAAATAAACATTAAAAAAATGGAGCACCTGGATGACTCAGTCAGTTGAGCCTCCAACTTTGCCTCAGGTCATGATCTCGTGGTTCAGGAGTTCCAGCCCTGCACTGGGCTCTGTGCTGATAGCTCAGAGCCTGGAGCCTGCTTCAGATTCTATGTCTCCCTCTCTCTCTGCCCCATCCCTGCTCACTCGCTCTCTCTCATTCTCTCTCAAAAACCAACATAAATTAAAATTTTTTTAAAGAGTAAATAATTTCAGTATAGTTGCAGAATACAAAATATACAAAAATCTGTTCTGTTTCTGTACACTAGTAAAAATGGAAATATACAAAAAAAATGGACACAAAAAAAATGGAAATATACTCCTTCTTCATGGGTTGGAAGAATTCTGTTAAGATGTCTTTAATACCCTAAACAATCTGTACATTCAATGCAATCTCTACCAAAATTCCAATGATTTTTTCACAGAAGTAGAACACACTGCTAAGAATTTATATGGTATTACAAAAGACCCTGAATACCTCAAAAAATCTTTAGAAAGAAGGTTTCTAAGGTACGGTATGGTATTGGCATAAAAACAGACATATAGGTCATTGGAACAGAAAAGAACCCAGAAACACAGGTACGGCGAATTAATTTACAACAAATGAATTAAGAATATACAATGGGGAAAGGACTTCAATAAATGTTGGGCAGCCACATGCAAAAAAAAAAAAAAAATGAAACTATCTTATACCATACACAAAAATTAACTCAAAATGGATAAAAGACTTGAATGTAAAGTCTGAAACCAAAAAATTCATGGAAAAAGACATAGGTAGTTAGCTCCTTTATATTAGTGTTGGCCATGATTTTTTGGATATGATACCAAAAGCAAAGTCCACAAAAGCAAATGCCAATAAGTGGGACTACATCGAACTAAAAAGCTGCTCACAGCAAAGGGAAGAAAAAAAGCCTACTTAATTGGAGACAATATTTACAAATCCTATTCTCTATCTCTGACAATGACTTAATTTCCAAAATATATAAAGAACACCTACAAATCAATAGCTATAACACATAAAATTTTAAAATGGGCAGAGAATCTGAATAATCTGAATACATGTTTTTCCAAAGAAGACATACAGATGGCTGGCTAATAGGCATATGAAAAGGTGTCCAACATCACTAATAATCAGGGAAATGCAAATTAAAGCCACGTAGAGATATCAACTCACACCTGTTAGAATGGCTATCATCAGGAAGAAAAGAGATGACAAGTGTGAGGATCAGAAGAGAACCCTTGTGTGGAAATTAGTACAGACACTATGAATAATAGAAGATTAAGAAAAATTAAAAATAGAACTACCATATGATGCAGTAATTCCACTTCTGGGTATTCATTTAAAAGTAACAAAAAATACTTATTTGAAAAGATCTACATTCCCTATGTTTATTTACAATAAGACATAGAAACAACCTAATTGTCTACCAAAGGATAAATAAGGAAAAGGTGATGCACATACATACATGAATATTATTCAACCATAAGAAGAATGAGATATTGCATGGACCTTGAGAATATTATGCTAAGTGAAAGAATTCAGAGATAAGCAAATAAGCAAAGTATAATTTCATTTATATGTGGAATTTAAATACACACATAGACACATACACACAAACTTATAGATTTAGGTAACAGATTGGTGGTTGCTACAGACAGGCAGTTGGGTGTGGGTGCAATGGGTAAAAAGGGTCGAAGGATACAAACTTCCAGTTATAAAAGACATAAGTCACAGGATAAAATGTGTGGTAGGGTGACTATAGTTAATACTGCATTATATATTTGAAAAATGCTTATCGAGTAGATCATAAAATGTCTTCTCACAAGAAAAACACCCTAACTATGTGTGGCAATGGATGTTAACTAGATTTGCTGTGATCATTTCACAATACATACAAACACGGAATCATCATGTTGTAATCTAAAACTGAGAATGTTATATGTCAATTACATCTCGATAATATAAATGGACAAGAAATAGGAAATGAAAAAAAATAGACAAATTTCAGATAGAGTGACCAAGGAAGGTCTCACAGAAAAGATGGCTTATGTTGTGATGCCCTATGAAGGTAAGGGAATGTACCACGAACATATCTAGGGGAAGAACGTTTGGCCAGAAAAGCCATGCAAAGAACATGAAGTGTAAGCATGACTGATATTTTGAGGGAGCAGAGAGGAGACTGGTATCACTGAAACAGAATGGTTGAGAAGGAAAATGTAGGAGGTAAGATCAAAGAGGTAATGGGGAGTCAGGACCTATGGAGCTTACTAGAATATGGCAGCAAATTTGGAATTTAATCTCAATGAAAACAGAAAGCCCTTGACCAGTTTTAGGCAAAGAAGTGATAGGATTTGACTTTCATTGACAGGATCACTCCAGCTAAAGAAGAGGCTATTGAGGGACAAGGGGCAGAAGCCGAAACACAAGTTAGGGGGCAGCTGCACTAATCCAGGCAACAGATTATGGTAGCTCAACCACATAGCAGCTGTCCAAGTGCTGAGAAATGGTTATTTTTTTTTTTAAGTAAAGTCAATAGAATTTGGCCACATATGTAAGGAGGAATGTGAGAAATAACCAAAAATAAATAATGTACTGCTTTTCAGTAACTGGAGGGAAAGAGTTTTCATTTACTGAAACAGAGTGGACTGCAACAGGAACTGTTTGATGCAAACCAGATTAGGTTCTTATTTTTGACACTAACTTGAAATATGTAATAAAAATCTACCAGTGAATGTGAGTCAGCAGCTGTGTATATCAATCTCAAGTAGAGGAGAGAGGTGTAGATGGTAGTCCTTAGTATACTGATGGTATTTTACAGTCAAAAGTTAGAAGAGACCTAAAAGGACATGCATTTAGAAAAAGAGATCCAAAACCTGAGTCCTAGACACTCCACATTTTAGAAGATATGAAGGAGGCAAAGAGACTGAAGAAGCAAAGGTGACCAAAAATGATCAGAGAAGCAGGAGGGGGGAGAGCAAAAAGAATTGGTTTCCTGTAGTCAACAGAAATAAAGTGCTTGAGCAAAGAGAAAATAGTTCAATCTCTGAAGTACGGTGAGAACTGAAAACTGTCATTAGATTTGGCAATGTAAACACTTCCTAAGAGTGGTAGAGATGATTCCTGTTAGAGAGGATTCAAGGAAGAAGGCAACAGAGAAATGGTCAGTGTGTAAGGAAATTGGGGGCATATAAAGAGCAAAGGGTCAGTAGCTGGGAGAACTAGGGATCAAGGAAAAAGTTTTATCTGCTTTCTACAGGGAGAAGTAGTATCTTCTTATGGTGATATGAATAATCCTGTATCGAGAAGAGAACTGGTAATGCCAGAGGGGGAAGGGAGAATTCCTAGCGTAGGAACAGGAATGGGACCTGATACACTGGCACAAGGCTTGTTTCGCAAGGACAATGTAAATAGCAATTAATAACAGAATATGAGAGCACATAAATACGGAGGTGGGATAGCCAGTGTAACCCACACATTTCACTACCAAAAGCTAGTAGATGCAAAATATAAATTCATGAATGACAGATCAAATCCAATAATAAAGGAGCCGAGTTTCCCAAATTTATTTGATCAGAGTATCTTTTGTTGTCTTGCACTTTCACCTTCTCCCCAAACATTAGCGTACCCTGTGTACTTCATGTACTCTCCAGTAGTTTCCACAAGATAGTTATGTGCCACTTCCATCCTCAATATTCAGGGTAGAAAACCCGAACACCCAGTTATTTTTTTAATTTATACACACACAGACACACACACATCATGAGCTTAGGTTGTGGTAATTCACGATAATCTATTTCAGTAATAAAGTCAGTGATTTCGAAGTTTGAGTTCACTGACATTACAGAAACAGGAGAGGAGGGTGTGGGTTGGGTCAGGGCAAGATGGTCTCAAAAGTGAAGCTCCCAAATGAATTCAAGATCCTAGAAGACCTGTATGTATCCTTATTGAAAGTATGAATTAGCAATAATTCTGTCAACCATCAAGAATAATGAAAAACTTGCCTTTCTCAGTCTTGGTTTAAGGTTGAGGTCAACAGCTCTTCCTTAGTAACTTGTAATCTCAAATTTACTTTCCTCATACACGAGTTTGCATTTAGATTTTTATTACCATACAGAGCTCATACCATTGGGGCATGAGGATAAACTTAAAAAAAGAGCTGGCTTAAATCATGTTCCTTAGTAGAAGAACCTAGAGAGGAGGACCAGTAGGCAAAAGGAAGTACTCTCCAAGAGAAACCAGTTGCACAGGTGGGGGAAGGAGGACAGGGAGGAAAACAAAACCAAACAAAAACAAAACCCTAAACATGTAATCGCAGGCAAAGACGTAGCTTCAGCCTGTTCCTGTGTTCCTCCACTTCAGTAAATTGTACTTTTCAGTCGATGCTGCCTCAAAGCAAGTGAGCAGAGCTTTTCTACTTTTGCACCCATCAGCCCTATGCTACAATCTACCCAGTTGGGGACATCAACACTCAGTTAGTTAGACTCTGTACACAAAAAAATAAGTAAAATAGCTCCACTAGCCCAAAGGTGTCATCTCAAGGAACATACAGATGTGAACCACAAGAGGCAAAGCACATAGAAGTTGGGAGAAGGATACACGTAGCCCGTAAAAAGGGATCAGGGGAAATCTAGGGGAACACCAGCTGTTTTTAGTATACAAGCCATTCTAAACAGTGTAGTGTTTCTCCCAACCCAGTTTGTATATGAACTTTAAAAAAAGATTGAAGATGTGCTCAAACTCAAGTTACAAATACATGAGTAAATAACTTACCATGAGTGGAAGTCACCAGATACATCCTAAAGATGTCTTAAGCTAGAACTCTCAATTAGAGATATTTACAAAAATGAGTCCTACAATAGCACTTAATAGGAAAGAGAAACACTAAAGGTACATATAGGAATTAAAATAAAGAATTATACATGGGAAAATCTCAATGAATGAAAGGCAGATGAGACACATTGAAAGAGAAGTGGTCGATCAGAAATAGACAGGAAGTCTTTACCACACTATAATACAAAGAGGCAGGAAAGAGCATCAGAGGCTTCTGGGGCAGAATGACAAAGCCAACCTATGTTTCGGCATTCATGATGGAGATGGAAGACGGACTCATAGGCAAACAATAGCTGAGAGTTATTAAGAATTAATCAACTACTTAGATTTTCAGATACAGCATAAATACTTAAAAAAAAACCTGTACTTTTCATAAGGAAACAGCAGAACAAAGAACATCTTGAAAAAAGGAACAAGCAGACTGAAAACAAACTTTTGAACAATAAAAAAGAGCCAGGAGATAGTATATTATGGTGGGAACAGCTTACATGTGCATGTTTTGCTCTTACACACACACACACACACACACACACACAATCCACTAGTATTCATGGACCAAAACATACTCAGAATTTAACTTTCATCCTTAGTACCCAACACACACATTCCATACTTAGAATTGTCTTAAACATTTAATTCACAAATAACAATTTTAAAGTAGAGATTATTTTGTAATAAGGCCTCAGTCAATAGTTAGCTTCTGAACAAACATGGTCAAAGAGGGGAACTTATGTTGAAAATATTCATTACACAAATTTCTACCCATGTTTTCTGAAGTGGAAGCCTATGCAGAGTTACTACATGAACTCAAAATCACAAAAGTACATCTGACTTGTAGAAACCAAAAATATGTTAGTCATCTCTTTAGATTATAGAAGTGTTTCTTTTTAAAAACAAAATTCTACATTTCTATAAAAAGATTTCATATTTATTTATTAGAGACAGGCATGTGAGGTATCCATTTATTTTGTGAGAGCTGAATTTCTAAAAATTTAATTATAATACCAGTTGAACAGGTGGTTGTTATACACAGTTAAAACCTGTTTTATCGTTGTGTGTGGAAAACGGGAGAATTAGTACATGTCAAGTAGGTATGTATAATGTGTGTGTGCCTGTATACACAAGAGATTATACATGTTAAGTTTTATATAAAAATATGTAATGTAATTTGTATTTAACAAGTTTTATTTAAACTCCATTTAGTTAACATACAGTATAACTTATATATGTATATAAATTATATATAAAATTTATACACATAAATTATATAAAGTCTATGAAAATAATATATACATATCTTCTTTTAACTGAAGACATGCTCTGAGAAAAAAAATTATCAGTATTTGGAATGGTTATTAATAAATCTCCCCTCATCCAATAGCATTTCAACTTCATTATCCAAAATAAAAGTAAAATTATGTAACAGGTATAGAGATGGAGAACAGTTTGTCATCTGACAAGTTGTAGTGCACTTTCCAAAGTATACTGCAGAGATTGACATAGCAGTGAAATTAGAACTGCAAGGTTTCTTCCTTGTCCTGAACACTTTCAGGTGGAAAAGGGATAAAACTCAAACCATTAGTATAAAATTTATCTGCTTCAATTTCTCTGGAAGCATCCCCTTTTTCTATAGCAGAAACCACTCACTCCCTTTCTAGGGCTAATCCTTCTTTCTGGCCCGCAAACCAACCTTGGTCTGAGACAGCCAATACTGTACATGGATAGTTCTAACTCCATGCGCCTGGGCTCAGCTTCCAGTCCTGGTTCAAACAGAATCTCCTCTTCCCCTCAGATGGTAATAATTAGGCCACCTTCTCATCCCCAAGCGCTGTTGTTAGACTGGAGTTTCAGACCTGTTTCCCCTCTACTAGAACTGCAGATTGACTTAGTCACACTTGTCCCCCTCTCCAGGTCCTAAAGCGAAGTCCTAAAATGATCAATGATCAATACCTCCCAACATGAATACATCAAACATTTGGTATGCACATCTTGAATAGTACTTAGAACTGCCTGTTACATTAGTTTATATCGAGAGCAATCGTCACACTAACTACAAGACTCTGTAGAGAGAAATTGTGTATTATTACTCTCTGTAATCCAAGCACCTAGCAGTATCTGAATCATGGTGGTCTCTCCAATACTTTTTTTTTTTTTTTGAATGAAGTTCTAAGTGTTAGGATAAGAAAAATTGTTAAGTAGTAATTTTACATCACTTTGAAGTTGAAAGCCTTGCTGCTTGACTTCCCCTGGGCACTGTTAGTTTGACATCCAGGAACTGGGCCTTAGATTCAGTTGTAACATGGTGCCACTTCATTGGGCATCTGTGTTGACTGATGTCTAAAGAGGCCACCTATTAGTGCACCCAAAGACTACTACCTATAAGGACTGAACTTAGCACTTTTCAGAAGCTAGTTCATGATCTCCACACACCTGAGGAAAAGTCCAGGGAAAAGACTAAGCAGGGCTTCTTGAATTAAGTCAGATTATGCCTCCCACTGAAGAAAATAGAGATTTGAGATTTGGGGAAATATATTGGGATCATCTAGGTAGAAGAAAGCATGATCTTCCCGCTATTTGTAATGGGACCGGTCAATTTCTACTGTTAAAGGTAAAATAAACCTTAGGCTATTGAAAATGAAAGTATGGTATTGATTATAATATTAATTAGCAATAAAAACAGGCACTTAACTGGTAGAATGCAGTTTCACCTTCTATGGATTAACTCTAACATTACAGAAACCCTCAAGAGCTAGGTCCCCTATATAATTCCCATTGTATAATGACTAAATAGACACAGGTAAGTACTTTTTTTCAATTTAACTCACTTAACAAGTGGCAGAATTGGAATTCCAGGTCAAGTGGTAGGTTAAATTGTAGCAATGAGTATACACCAAATAAGAATTGAGCAACCAAACCAGGGAAAGAGACCACTGCAATGGAAAATATTTGAGGCAAAGATCCTACGATTTGGACTTCATAGGCCTATACCTTTTTAAGATTATTATTATTATTATTATTATTATTATTATTATTATTATTGGAGGAGCTGACACAGGATTATAATCCTTAATTTTAAGTCAAATAAGTTTTTTTTTAAACCTACTATGTTATCACTACCTTTTTTAATTAAAGGAAATACTAACACCAAAAAGAGGAACCATACAATTTCAGGATAAAAACAAATGTTTAGATTTTTAAAAACTTAGCAGTATGGAAAAAAATACTGCGTTGCCCATAATTATTATTTCCCATTTTCTTTGTCTTCCATCCAGCAGTGTTACACATTTTTGTGCTGGAAAAGTAAAAGGAGAGGTTTGGAAAGGCTGCATGGTTGGCCAAGAAAGCAAGCTTACTCTCATTCTCCTACCCTTCCTTGGTCTCCCCCATGAAGACTCATCCTTCATATTTCAACTTAAAGTCTTGCTTATTTAACTCATGAGATATTCTAAACCTCAGCTCTGTAAGAGAAAGACTGAGACCTGGAACTGCCTGCCACTGCCTCCTAGAACTTGTAACAGTGAACCTGAGTAAATGGTTCTTAATTAATCTCTATTTTAAAAAAAAAATGCCAAAGTGTATACCTAACATTACTGCTTCTGTTGCAGATATATTAGAAATAGCATATGTAGAAATTACGGCAAATCACAACTTAGCCATCATGACCATTATGAAGTTTCCTCTTTGATTTCCACCAAAAGAAAATAGTAGAAATAATATATATTCAATGTCTGTGGCAACATTTCGTTTTAAGAATAATCAAAGCATGAAATAAATCTTTTTTGAAGTGACACTTCTTCTAATAGTCAAGGTTTTCAAGAATCTTTACATTTGGACATGTGTTATTTCTCCTTGCACTATATCCACTAAGCAAGACTGAGGAACACTTAATACATCTAATATCTGGTTATATCCTTAAAAACCTTGCTATATTTAGGACTATATTTTTTGTGGATATTAATCAATCTCAGGTAGACATAGGTCTACCACCTTTACTTTTAAATTCTTTTTTTTTAATTTAATTTAGTTTTTTTTAACGTTTATTTTTGAGACAGAGAGAGACAGAGCATAAATGGGGGAGGGTCAGAGAGAGAGGGAGACACAGAATCTGAAACAGGCTCCAGGTTCTGAGCCACCAGCACAGAGCCTGACGCGGGGCTTGAACTCACGAACCGTGAGATCATGACCTGAGCTGAAGTCGGACACTTAACCGACTGAGCCACTCAGGCGCCCCTACTTTTAAATTTTCAATTTTTTGTATATTTAATTCTAGAATCTACTTCTTCTCCAAATGTGCTAAGAATAAGTATGAACTAGAAATCAATAGGATCACTATTGATTTGATACCTTGTCCTTGGTTTCTCTAATCTTGTTCTGTGCATGCTCTAAGTAGTCAAAGCAGGTTTTGCAGAATTAGTACTGAAAAACTGACACACTAGCATGAAGGTCAAACTTAGAATTTCTGACCATGTTCAAACAGCCATTGATGAAAACAAACTTTAACACTTGTCCATCTTTGGCTTAGCAATAAAAGCAGTTAAAAAAAAAGACCATAGTTTTGAAAAAGAAGTTCAACCTAAGTGACAGAGAAAGAAGTGTAATGCAGAAAACACTATCAAGCTTTTTGTAAGGGGTTGTTTTTGAACGGTGAGAAGTGGTCAAAAAACGGGTATTATCACTGAATTTTGATAAAAGGAATTTGATGCATGGAGTCTTTTTTAACTTGAAAAGTTACATGTCAGAAGCAGGCAAGAGTTGCAAGGTAATATTTTATAAATCAATTGTTTAGGGAGAATTAAGTTATTAAGGAATAGTAAGCCTTACTGTAGAAAGATGGCTAATTGTAATTGTAGGGTTAAGTCTATTTGCTTCTTTCTGTTACCACCTTATCAATTATTACATGAACAAAGTATGGCTGGCCTAGTGTTAATATCATATATTCTTGGCCTATAATTATGAAATATTATATTTTCTTTACCCTCTCAATGATGACATGATTGCATCAATTTCTTTCTAATTTGCCTACAAACAAACCTCAGATCATGTGACAAGAGTATAAAGGTAAAATCTATACAGAAAGTAAGAGGAGCTTGAAAAAAAAAAAAATCAAGCCAGAAACTTCACAATATGAATAAATAATCTAAATCTGAAGCATAAGAAGAATAATCTCTCAAAAGAAATTTATCAACACATCCCAGCCCTGGAAGACACTGACAAAAATAGGAAATGAGCTGGGTAATATCGGAGTTCAAACTGTAGAAGAGAAAATGGCATCATAAATCAAAGTACAAATAATCACGGTGAAAATGCAAATATAGTTACTGCCATGCCTGACTCAGAGGAATGAGCAAGACTCATTCTAATATTCCCAAGTGAATTATTTGGCACAAGGCAACAACTTATTACGATCATCCTCATATTGAAGTGAAGCATTTTTTGAAAATTCTATGATTCTGATGGAAAAGGCAAAACCCCAAATGATCTGTGAAGTTACAATCCAAAATAGAATTTGTATTTATTGAGTTTCTATTATGGCTCAACCATGGTTAGTTACCAACTCAGTTTTATTTAACCTGCTCAAAAACCCCATGAAGTGAGAATATTTTTTCCCCATTGACAAATGAAGGAAATTGAGATTCACACTCTTTTTAAGGAGTGTCAAAAAATTTATGAATGAGGACCTATGGTTTGTCATTCACAGAGAAAGAGACCATTGAGGGACCAGTTTTGGGGGGCAAGGTCATCAAAAGTGAGTGGACTTAATTTACAACTGAATCATCGATCTCGATGATTAGTTATGCTTCGCAGATTCTATATAAATGTACCTTCAGCAGCTGCACATCATCTATGGGTATAGTCTTATTAAAATAGACAGCACCTTTTGACAAATATTGAGGATGCTCTGTCAATTTCTTTATCATTTTTATGTCTATAGTATTACTGATGATTGCAGATTATCATTTTCATGTCTATAATGTTACTGATGATTACAGATGCTAGAAGTGCAATGCCACATTCAACATCAAATTTCTTAAGAAATCGAAATTAAGTAAATACATAAAATCCTTTTTTTTTTTTTTTTTTTTTAAGAGAGAGAGTGAAAGGGCATGCATGAGTGCCCAAGTTGGGGAGGGGCTGAGGAAGAGGGAGATAGACCATCTCAAGCGGGATCCATCCCAAGTACAGTAACTGACCCTGGGCTCGATCTCACGACTCACCAGGAGATCATGACCCAAGTGGAAATCAAGAGTCAGACCCTCAGGGCGCCAGGGTGGCTCAGTCATTTGAGCATCCAACTTCAGCTCCGGTCTTGATCTCGTGGTTTGGGAGTTGGAACCCTGCATCAGGTTTGCTGCTGTCAGCACAGAGCCTGCCTCAGATCTGTCCCCTCTCCCCCTCTCTGCCTGTCCTCCGCTCATGCGCTTGCGCGCGCTCTCTCTCTCAAAAAAAAAAAAAAAAGAAACGCTCAAAAAAAATTTTTTTAAAGTCGGGCACTCAGCCAACTGAGCCACCCAGGTGGCCCCGAATACTTCCTTTTTAGAAGGCATTTATAATAACCTGTAAGGGTGAGGAAAACCTGGACCTAAAACTAGAGATTATTTAGCAAATGCAGTGTTGAGCCATCATTGTTAGATACATCGTCTCTTGCCGGCCTGATTGTAAACTGTTTAGAACAAGAGCCATATCCTCTGGACCCCCCATACCACTTACGACAGATTTGTCCTCAATCTGTTCACTTGAAATGATTTTACTTAGGATGAAAGATTTCATTTGTACCCATTTAGTTAGGTTGCATCACTAAGACAAGTTAAGGCAATCTAACAAAACTGTCACACCATTTACAATCAACTGAAATAAAGCTGCAAATATGGAAGTGTGTGTGTTGCAAGAACTGAGGTCATTTAAAACAGGAAAGATCAAGCTCCCCTAAGTCTTTTTTGGTGAAGGGCATGTCCTTGATTTATCAAGCTTGCTGATGAAAGCTTTCTCGGCTTTCGACAGATAAAGTTTTACCTCAAAACTTCCTGCCTTATTTCCAGTACGAGAAATTAAAAGTCCAAAGTTTTTTATGTAGAAAATTTATGCCAAATTTTATTTTTTCTAACTTCAGCTATCTTAAGGTTTTATGAATGTTGTTTATTCGACACGCTGTTCCAATTTTCTCCTTTACTATTAACTTACTTTCTTCTCCTTTTCCCTTAACTCTAGTTCATTTAGCATCTTGAATTATGCAGCGATCGAGTCCTGGCAACACTAGCAAAGTAGGCAAATTTTGTGAGTGCAAAGATGATAAAGGGGAAAAAAAAGTTAAATAAAAAGGAATTCAACATTAAAAAGGTACCTTCTAGAGGCACCTGGGTGGCTAAGTGTCTGACTTCAGCTGAGGTCATGATCTCATGGTTGGGGAGTTCGAGGCCCACATCAGGCTCTGTGTTAACTCTCTCTCTCTTTCTCTCTTTCTCTCTCTCTCTCTCTCTCTCTTTCTCTCTTTCTCTCTTTCTCTCTCTCTCTCAGGAAATAGTGCCCTCTCTACCCACATCAGGGAACATTAAAAGATTCTACAACATAAATGGAGGAGACGAATGACAAGCAAAGATACCTGAGGACTGTTTGTGATAAGGCGCTAAAATCCCTGCTACCTAAGCTGGACCACTACAGCAACACAAGAGAATTAACTGCACACCAATCTATGAACATAGACTCCACAATACATGTTCTAAAGCTTCTGTATAATAGCATCAACATAGGTGTGAAGGTGAAAGAAATATATTTTTTCCCATTGAATTGGGATATTAATGAGCACAATAAAGAGATAGAAGTTGACAAGAAAGAAAGGAGAAAGAATGATAAAAAAAAAATCCAAACAGATTGCAAGCAGAAAATACCTACATGGCTAAAACTATAGGAACAAAACGTTGAACCTCATTAATAGTCAGTAGATTAATAACTGAACAAATTGATAACTGTTTTATCTATTTTTAATAATAGTTTCAACAATGATGGATAAGTAAAAATATGCTATCATTTAGATATACTATCAATTTTTTACTGTATCCTTTTACCCAATGATTATTCTTCCAAAAATCTATTTTATAAAAATTAGGATTTGCATAAACATACTTGTATTCAGAGGTTTTTTTTCAGTTGTCTGAAATAAGAAAAACATTATATATTTTGTACATATATGTCTACAATAGAATAGCTTAATAAATTATTATAAATCTCTATGTCAGAAATGTATACAGTGACTAAAAAATGGGGTGAAGTTGGATGAATGGTTATGACACTATTTCCAAAAAATAATTTCAGTTTAACCAAAACATAAATTCCAGAATATAGTATAATCCTACTTCTGTTAAAAATATTAACAAAAAATAATACTGGACCTCCACACACAAGGCTTCAATAATGCACAGAAGAGTTACTGTTATCTGCATAGAGTTGTTCACACAGACTTTCACTTTATGTTTTCATGTTTGTATCATTTGATTTACAGTGACCATGAGCTCATATATTACTGAATAACTGATGAAAGGTTTAAAACATTAACATAATTGTGAAATGACTAAGAATAAATTTTACAAGACATGTGGAGGAACTTTATGAGGAAAATGTGACTGAGAGACATAAAAGAAAGTGTGAATTAATGAAAAGACATACGATGTTCCTGGACACGAACACTCGAGGCTGTAAAGCAATCCATTTTCTCTTCAATTGATCTATAAATTCAATGCAATTTGAATTAAGGTCCCAGTGGGATTTTGGGGAACTTGATCAAGTGATTTTAAAGTTTCCTCCAAAAGATAATATATATATATATATATATGAAAGAAAATTTTCAAGAGTTGAGTAAAGAGAGAAGACTAGGTATGAAAAGGTAGTTATACTGGTGGCAGAATAAAAGATTTGTATAAAAGAACAGAAAATCGAAATGAGACTGTTGCATGGATAGCATATCTAAGTAAAAGATCTTCTTTCTATATTAACATGTTTGAAAATATGCACATTTGATAAAGAAATAAAGATAAAGCCCTTCCTTTTTCATTAAATGGAGACAACTAAATGAAAAATACTTATTTAAATATAAAAATTAACCTGTATAGATATTAGATAAAATACATGTAATAATCTGTATCTTATGTGTCTTGGGAAGGTCTTCTGAAATCTAAAAGAAAAGAAATCATAAAGACAAAGTTGCTGGGTCAAAAACAAAAGTGTAAAAAAATTATACACTACTACCAAATCTAAAGGCAATAGCAATGTTTAGAATTAGCTTTTACAAAGTGAGTATTTTTTCAATGTTTATTCATTTTGAGAGAGGAAGAGAGAGAGAGAGAGAGAACTTGAGCAGGGGAGGGGCAGAGGGGACAGAGAGGGAGTGAGAATCTCAGGCAGGTTCCATGCCATCAGCACAGAGCCCAGTGTGGGGCTTGATCCCATGAACCGGGAGATCAGGAGCTGAGACAAAATCAAGAGTCAATTGCTCAACTGACTGGGCCACCCAGGTACCCCATGAAAGAGAAGAAACTTAAATCAAGGAGCTCTTACAAATCAGCAAGATCAAGAAATACACTCCTTGGTCATCTGCTTCCAAGTGAGTGGCTAGGAATCCTGTAAAAACCTCTCATTGGACATTGGACAACTACTACACCTATTATATATGCTTCAGAGTTTGAGGGATCATTGGTTTTACAGAAATGAGTGGTCTCTGTGGGAGCCTCCAAAATAACCAACAACTAAACTGAGCCCAAGGCAACATCAGGCCTGGACATCTCTTACAAGGAGATATAGCAGGCATGCCCAATAGTCATGGCCAGAGCTGAATAAAACTAAGCATCAAGGAAGAAACCTGAAAAACATGGGCATCCCCAAAATAAGAGGGTTGCCTCAAGACCAGATTCCCTAAGACCACTGAACCCTGGAGCATGAAATATTAAACAGAGAACAAAATGTAACTGAAGATGTTTTTATCTTGGAATAAGAAAGGAATTCTTCAGCAAGACACAAAAATGCCAAATAAAAAGAAATCCATTCAACTACTTTTCAGTTAAAACTTTTCTTCATTAATAAGCACATATAAGAAGTAAAATAAGAGAAGCCCCAAATTGGCAGAAGATAGCTGTTATACATATAAATCAAAACCTCAGAATCATATGCACATCAAAAAGGAAATGAGAATATAAAACTGGTTACAAAATATGAAAAGGCATTTCACAAAAGAGAAAATATGTCTAATAATCCAAAGTTAATGTAAATGAAGACCATCTCATTGGCAAATATTAAGGAATGTGGCAATACCAAGGACTATAGAAAATATAGATCTCATACATTGCCACTAGTAATGTAAATTAGTATACCATTTTGAGAAACAATTTGGCACTATCTTATAAAGTTAAATAGTTAAATATCTTATGATCCAGCAATACTGCCTTCATGTATGTACTTCCAGAAAAATCTCTTGCACAATTATATACAGAAAAATATTCACATAAGAACTCCTAACAGGCCCTAAGTAGAAACCACCTAAATGCACACAGAAGGTATAATAATAATGTGTAGTATATTTACACAATGAAATATTATGCATTATTGAATATTAGCCTGTTGCTTGAAAAAAATGAATTATTAGAAAACCATTAGGTAATACCCTATTTCTAAATATCTAAGAACAATGACACATTAATACCATGCCATTTGGCATATATTTTAACATTGTACAACTTCTTATTAAAAGAGACAGTAGAGTCATAAATGCAAAATCAGAATAATGCTTAACTTTGTTTTTTTTTTTTTATTGTTTTTTTTTTAAATTTTTTTTTTCAACGTTTATTTATTTTTGGGACAGAGAGAGACAGAGCATGAACGGGGGAGGAGCAGAGAGAGAGGGAGACACAGAATCGGAAACAGGCTCCAGGCTCTGAGCCATCAGCCCAGAGCCTGACGCGGGGCTCGAACTCACGGACCGCGAGATCGTGACCTGGCTGAAGTCGGACGCTTAACCGACTGCGCCACCCAGGCGCCCCAATAATGCTTAACTTTGAAGGAGGCAAGGGGAGGAGATGTCCATAGAGAGTGAAGCTCTGAATACATTTCAGCTACTGAGTTATGAGGTGGGTACTTTGATGTATTATACTATCAAAAATATACACACTTAAAATAGAGAAATAGGAGTGGACCAAACGAGTAGAAGGCATTATGATTAATCTAGTTCTTTGTAATGAGAACAGTAAGGGAGAGAACAAAGGCTAAACAGATCATTCAAAACATCAAAATTATGAAACACCAAATATATTTTTAAGATTTCACTACTTAAAAATTTGGAATTTAAAACAGAATCATTTGCCTTTTGGATAAATTAAAATAAATGTTGCTAAGATGCAGAGTTGGCAAGAATGTAAATTAAGATGCAGAATTGGCAGGAATGTAAATTTGTAGAGATGTCTGGAAAGCCATTGTAATTGCATGTCTAAGAATTTACCAGAAGAAAACATTTAAGGAACTTAAAAAGAATACATTATGTATTCCAGAATATTCATTTCAGATTTTTTTTTTTAAGTTTATTTTGGGAGGCAGAGTGCATGTGCCTGTTGGCAAGTTGGGGAGGGGCAAAGAGAGAGGGAGAGAGAATCCCAAACAGGCTCCATGTTGACAGCATGGATCCTGCACTCACAAACCATGAGATCATGACCTGAGCTGAAATCAAGAGTCCAATGCTAAACCAATTGAATCACCCAAGTATTCCCATTTCAGACTTTTTTTTTTTCAACGTTTATTTATTTTTGGGACAGAGAGAGACAGAGCATGAACGGGGGAGGGGCAGAGAGAGAGGGAGACACAGAATCGGAAACAAGCTCCAGGCTCTGAGCCATCAGCCCAGAGCCTGACGCGGGGCTCGAACTCACGGACCGCGAGATCGTGACCTGGCTGAAGTCCGACGCTTAACCGACTGCGCCAGCCAGGCGCCCCCCCCATTTCAGACTTTTAATAATGAAGCTAAGGAAAGTATCTAAATACCTTATTTTAGATTGATTCTTTAGTATCACATCCCCAGGACAAAATAACTCATATTAAGATTTTTGTATATGCAATTTCACAATTCTTATTTACATAAAAGAGTATATTCTACAGTCTTCAATTAGCTTTTTAATATCTCAGTGGAGTTGGGGGTAGAATTTTTTTTTTAATTTTTTTTTCAACATTTTTTAATTTATTTTTGGGACAGAGAGAGACAGAGCATGAACGGGGGAGGGGCAGAGAGAGAGGGAGACACAGAATCGGAAACAGGCTCCAGGCTCCGAGCCATCAGCCCAGAGCCTGACGCGAGGCTCAAACTCACGAACCGCGAGATCATGACCTGGCTGAAGTCGGACGCTTAACCGACTGCGCCACCCAGGCGCCCCGGGGGTAGAATTTTTTTTAACATTTTGCTTACCTATATTTTTTCTCTAAAAATTATGCTAATTTGTTCTATACAAACTATCAATGTGCTCCTTAATGTTATTTCTACTTTTAAAAATGGAATTCTGAACCAAAACCAGCTCACAACCAACATCATGTCTCTTTCCACTGATCAACAAAGATTCACATGATAAATTTAAGATGGAAAAATAAATAAGAAATCAGAATTGCAGTCAGGTCTTCATCGAAGAAGCCTCTTCTTTTCAAGAAGAAGAAATGAAGCAAATGATTTCCCCTAAGTGTTATTAGAGTAGGGAAAATGGAAGTCTTCAGGAGTTTCAACTGTTTTCAGTATCAATGGGAGTATGAAATGGCAGATCAGTGACCTGGCAGTGTAGAATCTTGAAGTTTTTATCGACTACTTCCTATTAGTAAAGTCCCACCAGGATCTGAAAGAGCTTTTTGTTGTCTTGTGATTTGGGGATACAGATTTATATTTCTTTTGCTGCACTTTTCTCTTCTGCATGATACAGCTGGTGAAATCTTTCTCTGTCATTCACTGAATATATCATCTGCAATGATCACAAAATTACTCAATGTGTGATCATAAATGAATCTTTCAAAATAGGCAAAAACTAAGAAATATATTCTGAGATCAGACCAAACCAGTAGAATCACCATATCGGTCCCTAAAACATTTGAAAGATTAAGTACTTTTTAAAGGTCTGCTTTCACACAGGATTAAAGTTGCTTTTCATGCCATTTTCTACTATCAAATTTTACTAAATTAAAACTGTCAACTTCCAAAATGGTCCCAGCAATCCCTATCGGTGTTGATACACTTGTGGAACCACTCTCACACTGTACCAACATTGCTTTGTGTGACAACTAAATATGGTAAGTGGGATTGTAGGTCATTTTCAATAGTAAGTTAAAGACACTGTACTTCATCCCTGTTGTTCTCATTCACTGTCTCATGTCCTTTTTGATCAGTCTGGGAGAATCCAACCGCCAATGTCATGAACAACTCTACAGAGAGGTCTGTGTGACACCTCCAGTTATCTGCCAAGTGAGCGAGTCTTCTTGGAAGCACACTCTGTAGCTCAAGTTAAGCCATTAGAGGAACCCAGCCCTGACCAGTAGCTTAATTACAATTTCATAGTAGATGATGACCCAGAACTACCCAGCTAAAGCACTCATCTTCACGAAATGGTTAATGTTTATTGTCTGGTCTTGCTGAGATACTTTGTTATGAAACAATGGGTAAATGTACCTTCCCATGTAAATTTAAAACTGCTTTGAACTAATTTCTCAACAACAACAACAAAAATTCCCCCTTAATGTCTTTAGTATGTATAAAACAATTGAAAAGAAAGAAGGGCAGGATTACATAAAAGTTGTTACTTTCTTGTGTCCTGCCACTCCACAGTTTTATTCATTTTTGTTGTTTTCTAAATGTAAGAGATAAAAAACATCCAGGCTAAATGGCCTTTTTTAATTCTAAGATTTAGAATCTATTTCTGTAAATTTACTGAGCTCTCGTTTATCACTTATAATGGAATATTATTCCCAGAGGAATAAATAGAGAAGCAGTCTTAACACAGATTAAGCAGAAATATTAATATAAACTTTTACTAACTTATCTTAAGGACTGATATATATTTAACTTATTTATTCACCTAGTCTGATGACTTAAAATTAACTTATTCAGCACTCGTCTCTCTTCCGTTAGTATAAGAATATGGTCATCTTTTCAACTGACTTTTAGGAAGTGCAATATTAGAGTAAGACATTTATTTTATTTTTTTTTAATTTTTTTTTCAACGTTTATTTGTGGGACAGAGAGAGACAGAGCATGAACAGGGGAGGGGCAGAGAGAGAGGGAGACACAGAATCGGAAACAGGCTCCAGGCTCTGAGCCATCAGCCCAGAGCCTGACGCGGGGCTCGAACTCACGGACCGCGAGATCGTGACCTGGCTGAAGTCGGACGCTTAACCGACTGCGCCACCCAGGCGCCCCTAGAGTAAGACATTTAAAAAAAAAACTTCTTTGATATCAAAGGTGCTATCAAAAAACCGCAGGGGGAGTTTCACAAGATTATAGAATACCCATCAACGTAGAACAAAAATCAATTATATTCCCATATACTAGCAACGAATAGTTGGAAATTGACATCTAAAAGTAATAGTGCCATTCAGAATATAACTAAAATAAAAGAAATATTTAGGCATAAATTCTCCAGAATATGTTTAGAATCTCTGATGGTCTATTATAAAACATGGATGAAAGAAATCCAAGAAAGCTAAATTACTGAAAAAAATATATTGTGTTTATGGATTAGAAGATTCAACATTGTTAAGATGCCAGTTCTCTCCAGTTTGGTCTATAGATTCAGGACAATCCCATTCAAAAATCTCAAAAGATTTTTTTGTAGATAACCATAAACTGATTCTATAATTTGCCTGGAAGACATACGAACTTGGAAAAAAATATTTGGAGTACTCACACTACCCAATTTCAAGACTTACCGTAAAGTTAAGGCCATTAAATGTGGTATTAATATGGGGATTGGGGAGGGCACTCACGGTGATGAGCACTGGGTGATGGATGGAATTGGAATTATTGAATCACTGTATCATACACCGGAGACTAATATAACCCCGTATGTTTACTATAAAAATAACAAAAACAGAAAAGGAATGTGGTGTTGATAAAAGGACAGGAACATAGAAAAATGGAACAGAATTGAGTCCAGAAAGAATCACACAGATAGTCAAATTATTGACAAACATGCAAATGCAACTGAATTGAGAAAGATTTTTTAAATAAATATTGCAGGGTTGCTTGGGTGGCTCAGTTGGTTAAGCATCTGACTTCAGCTCAGGTAATGATCTTGCAGTTCGTGGGTTTGAGCCCACTTGGGACTCTGTGCTGACAGCTCAGAGCCTAGAGCCTACTTCAGATTTCCCCTTCCCCTCCCCCCACTTGGACTCTGTCAAAAATAAACATTTTTTTAAAAACAAATACATATT
Source organism: Herpailurus yagouaroundi (assembly GCF_014898765.1). Taxonomy (NCBI): domain Eukaryota; kingdom Metazoa; phylum Chordata; class Mammalia; order Carnivora; family Felidae; genus Herpailurus; species Herpailurus yagouaroundi. The sequence continues at coordinate 2,030,211 of NW_024412417.1, forward strand.
GCAGTAACAATTGTCTGTCCATATACAAGAAAATGACCGAAAGTTAATATTACAGAAAAATTAACTGAAAATTGATCATAGATATACGTGTAAAAATGAAAAAGAAAACTTCTGGAGGAAAAAAAAAAAAACACACAGGAGAAAATCTTTGACCCTTGGGTTAAGCAAAAGGTTTTGAGATAGCACACCGAAAGCACCAAAGAAACTGTAAAATTGGACCGTACTTAAAGTTAAAATTTTCCTGTGAGAGACACTGAAGAGAATGAGACAAGCCACAGACCACAAGAAGATATTTGAAAATCTTTGAATATTTGATATTTGAAATTTGTGACAAAAATTGACTTTTGTGATGAAGGACTGAATGCAGAATATATCAAGAACTCATAAAACTCAGTAAAGAGACAATGCAATAGACACAATTGAGCTAACTATGTGAATAGATACTATCCCCACATAATTTATGTGGATGAGAAATAGGTATATGGAAAGATACCAAACACCCTCGTCATTAAGATAATGGAAATTAAATCAAAATGAGATACCAAAACACTTTAGAATAGTTTGTTTGGGGTTGTTTTGGGTGTTTTTAATGCTGACAACACGAAGAGCTGGCAAGTAGGGGGAGCAACTGCAATTGTCAGACATTGTCAGTGGGAATACAAAATAATAAAGGCAACTTTGCAAAGTAATTCCCTAGTTTCTTATAAAATTAAACCTAACAGTTATCGTATGGCCTAATATTCCCTCTCCTAGGTATCAACCAGAGAGAAAACTTATGTTCATACAAAAATATGCATGTGAAGGTTATGAGTTTTATTCATAATTGCCCCAAACTGAAAATGACCCCGATGTCCTTCAGCTGTTACATGGATACATGAGGTATATATCCCCACAATGGAATACTCATCTATAAAAATCAAATCATTCGCTCACACAATGACATAGATGAATCTTGAATCCATCCAATGAGGTCAGACACAAAATGCTATTTGTGATTCCATTGATAAAAAGTTTTATAGAAAGCAAAACTGAAACAAAGAAAACAAGTCAGTAGTTGTCAGGAATCGGGCATTGGGAGGGACCAAAAGGGTAGCACAAGAAAGTTTTGGGGGTGATCGAACAGTTTTGTATTATTACTACAGTGGTAGATTCAGGATTGTGTCCCTATCAAAATCCATCAATACTACAAATAAATGTACATTAAGACATCAGTGAGGACCTAGGGTGTCACTGGGGGCACCCGAAATGAAATTCAAACTGTAACTAGCAGGAACACATGCTAAAATTTAAAATTCAACAGAAATTTACATATTCTTTTTCACCATTCATTAAGTTAGAGCACACCACGGCTATTGTGAAGTGGATCATAATGCGATAAATTTGTGATGTGAGTTTATCTCCAAGAATGTCTTCTCTTCAAGGCATGAATTATTCTACATGTGGGATACCTACCTAATTTGGGGATCATTTACCATTTGGTAATTTTTCATATAAACAGCAGGTATTACTTTGAGTGGCTAATATAAATCCGTTGAGATTTTCCTCCCTGACAATGTTTAAGAGAAAAAAATCTAAAGTCTGGAAGAGATATTAACAGATTAGAGGCTCAGGTGTATCTGAGTTTCTGTAAACATGAAAGACACCTCAGATTAATAGTTGACTGCACCACTGTGCACCACAGTCTTGGCTAAATATACCAGTAGGATATTAATGGAGGGATGGGTGGGTGTCAAACAGGCTGCGTATTCAGAAAGCACCAGAGAATCTCCACGAGCCACGGAGCAGAAATCTAATGATGTTCTCTCGTATGCATCAGGCGGGTTTGTAAATGAAACTGGCACACACACTCTCACAACTTCACAATAATTCACCACCACCACAAAGCTTTTAATATAGTGACAATATTGCGGGGTCTCGTGACGGCTCAGAAAGTCTGTTTTGAAAAGGAAATTGAATTATGTATTTTCTCTGGCATGCCAAACATTTCATGAATCTATTATAATCTAAAAACTAGGCGTGTCATAGCATTAGCACTGATGTTTAACAGCATAGGCCCATCCCAGAAAACTGCTTGTCTAAAGCCTGTTTAATAGAAACGCTTTCATTTTTCAAGTTTTTTATTCACTTAATGTAGAATTTTATTGATTTTCCTTTTTAAGGACCTGACATTAGAGAGGAAAATATTTTTACCTTTGAAATAGAATATAAGAATAAAGACCATTTACTTTTAAGGAACGTGCATGTGAAAGTGTGCACATGTGTGTGTTTGTAAACCTTAGCAAGAGCAAAAAAATAAAGTGAGGAATTGAAAACCATAAGCTATCCTAGCCATCTCAACTAGTACAAGGCTTTTCAGTCTGCTATAGGAGTCATCTCAATTCCATACATCAATATATGTGACTAATCCAAGTATCTTAATGTATGCATGCTTTCCTTTATCTGTGATGGTTAGTTTATGTGTTAATTTGACTGGGTCACAAGGTGCGCAAATATTTGGTCAAACGTTATTTCTGGGTTTGTCAATGAGAGGGCTCCCGGGAGAGACTGGCGTTTCAGTCAATAGACCGAGTAAAACAGATTGTCCACCGTAACGTGGATGGGCATCATCCAAATCATTGAAAGCCTGACTAGACCAAAGGCAGATGGAGAGAGAATTCTCCTTTACTTGACTTCTTTTTCTCTGGCTATGGGTCTACTGCCCTCCTGGTTCTCAGGCCTTCAGACTTGGGCTGGAATTACATTACCAGCCTTCCCGAGTCTTCAATTTGCAGTTAGCTGATCAGTGGACTTTAAAGTCTCCATAATCACATGAGCAAATTCATTTCAATCAATCTATTTGTATATGTCCTGTTGGTCCTGTTTCTCTGGAGAAGCCTAACTAAAGATTTCCTATACCTCAATTTAACCATTCAAAAGGAGTAAGGTATTCATACTGTAGCCATGAAGGCAAGATCAATATATGCCAACGAAATTAAGCACTCGACACGTAACCAGTAGTTCTCTACTCCACTCCGCTCCCATATGTGACCCCAGATATAACATGAAAAGTTCGTGATTTGTTTTGATTTGATCTGATATTGTTATGCTTAGTGTATACACATGCATGAAGGTAGATATAAATATAGTATTATTAATCCTACACATATTGTTGTATGAAGATTTAAAGAACTAGGACAACTCTCAGTAATCCTTTTGACTTATTATCTATGGAGTCCACGGATTTGTTTAAGGAGAAAACATTTTATTCTGAATTGAGAAGTATGGCTATCCCTCTCTAATATTAAACTCACAGTTGAGACACCAATAAAATCTGCCTCTGCTAGAGATGAAAAAGTCAGATTTTTCACATGTAGCCCATTCATTTTAACATTTTATCTGCCATCTGAGATTTCAGCTAGTAAAAATAACACTAGATCTTAGAATATGTAAAACTCTGCCATAAAGAAATGAGTCAAATGTTTCTAAGTTAAAATAGCTACCAATGTCGATATTTTGCAAATGCAGTTACAGACATGCAACCTGAACATCCCAATTATCCCAAATACAGGCAGACAGTTATCCCAACTAAACCCTGTAGCTGTGATTCATAGGAAAAACATTTGTAAGTGAACAAAAACACAATAGCAGGTAACAGCAATGAAGTGACCTGATCAGTTATCATGAATTATTAGATGTCTAGAGTTTAACCACATGCCTGCAGCAACCACCAACTGACTACTGGATATCTAATAGGCTTGCATCTAATTTTTATCTACACACCAGACATTATAGAGCACCTACTATGAACCAAGCTCTAAAAATGATTACTACCGAACTGTTTCAATGGGGGAGTGGGCGAGTAATAGAGATGTTAAAAATAATCAAAGTGCTGTAGGTGCTATGATAGAAGTCAAAAGAAAGAAGACTTGAAATACTAGTACCTACTTGCTTGCAAGTATTTGGGAAGTTAAACTTAGTAATTACGACCCACCCAAGTGCAGTGGACAATCATCTGCCCTGCCAGCAGACACTCTGGGTGACCAGACCCATCACCCATGCCACTTGAGTGACACCACTAGGTGCACCAAGTGCCAGTAAACAGTCTGGTCCCCCAGTGCTACTTTCACTTCACCTTCATACCTATCAGAATGGCTATTTAAAAAATAACAAGTGCTGACAACAATGTGGGGGAAAAAAAGGAACCCCCATGCACCGTTGGTGGGCATGTAAGGTGGTAAAGCCATTATGGAAAATAGTATCGAGGATCCTTAAAAATGAAAAACAGGGGGCACCTGGGTGGCTCAGTCTTGAGCGGCTGACTTCGGCTCAGGTCATGATCTCGCGGTCCGTGAGTTCGAGCGCCGCGTCGGGCTCTGTGCTGACAGCTCACAGCCTGGAGCCAGTTTCAGATTCTGTGTCTCCCTCTCGCTGACCCTCCCCTGTTCATGCTCTGTCTCTCCCTGTCTCAAAAATAAATAAAAAAAAAAAAAAGAAAAGAAAAACAGAACTACCATATCATCTGAGAATCCCGTCTCTGGGTATTTATCCAACAAAAACAAACAAAAAAAACCTAACTGGTAAAGATATGTACCCCTATGTTCATCACAGTATTACTTATAATAGCCCAGATACAGAAAGAACTCAAGTGCCCATGGACAGATAAATGGATAAAGCAAATATGGTGTATGCATATATACACTTAACCTTGAACAACCAGGTTTGAACTGTGCAGGTCTATTTACACAAGTTTTTTCCCCTCCATAAATACAGTACAGCACTTTAAGTGTATGTTTTCTTGTGATTCTCTTAATAGCATTTTCTTTTCTCTAGCTTACTTTAAGAATACAGTATACAATACATATACAAAATACGTATTATCTGACTATATGTTATTGGTAAGGCCTTCCGGTCAATAGTAGGCTACTAGCAGTTAAGTCTTTGAAGGAGTCAAAATTACACATGGACTTTCAAAAGCACGTGCAGGGAAACACTCCCAATCTCTGCATTTTTCAAGGATAAACTGTACAATTGATTACTACTCAGCCATTTAAAGAATAAAATCTTATCATTTGCTCCAGCATGGATGGACCTTCAGGGTATTACACTAAGCGAAGTAAGTAAGAGAAAGAAAAATTCTTTGACTTTATGACTTCAGTTATATGTGGAATCCAAAAACCAAAACATCAGACTCATAGATACACAGTAGAGACTTATGTTTGCCAAAGCAGAAGGGGATGGGGGGTAAAATGGGTAAAGGGGGACCAAGAAATAAAAACTTCTAGTTATTAATTATGGGGTATGACGTACAGCACAGGGAATACAGTCAATATTGTATTAACTTTGCATGGTGACAGATGGTAACTTTACTTCTTCTGGTAATAATTTCATCATGAATATGAATGTTAAATCACTATGCAGTACACCTGAAACTAATGTAATATTGTCCATCAATGATACTTTAAAAAAGTAGTATACTTAGTAATTCTAATTAAAGGATAGTATAACATTCATAAAAGCCAATATAAGGACAAAATTATTTATATGATAAGATAGGTCAGATTCAGTAATAAATATTTTGCAGGTATTTTATTTCCTTATGAAAACTCTACAAGGAAAATACTGTTATCCTCATTTAATAGGAGAAAGGACTGAGGGGTAGGTTGCTTGCGTCGAGTTGCTTAAGTGGTAGGATTTGAACAAGGGAATGACTAAATCTTCGGTTTGCTTACTATACCACAGCATTTCAGATGTTTAAATTCAATCCCACCACAATCACATTAAGTAAATGATATATTAAGAAAGAATACTGATGGTGTACCTGGGTGGCTCAGTCAGTTGAGTGTCTGACTCTTGATTTCAGCTCAGGTCAGGTCAGGATCCTAAGGTTGTGAGATCTAGTCCCACATTGGGCCTCACATCAGTCTCGACGTTGAGCACTGAACTTGTTTAAGATTCTCTCCCTCCCTCCCCCATCCTTCTGCCCCTCTCCCCCGCTTATGCTCTCTCTAAAAAAAAAAAAAAAAAAAAAAAAAAAAAGAATACTGGGAAAGATACAGAAACTGTAGGACTCAAACCTCACATGGTTTCAATGTTCCTACATCAAACACGAACACTCAACTACAGGTATCGTCAATTTTTAAAAGTTAAGCAACTTGCATACATGCATATTGCTGACAACATGGCAAACACTGAAAACCCCCTGCATGACCCTGTTCTTTAATACCAATTACTACCCTTTCAAATCACAGCTGTCAGAGTTCTAAAATAAACAATAAAGGTACTTTTATTCTTTCCATCAAGTTGAATGATAAATATCATGGATACATGCGAGGAAATAGAAAAGACAGGTGTTTCAAGCAACAGCTAAGCAAACATATCAAACTTTGAAATCTTCAGCCTTAATGAATAATAAAAGCAACCATGATTGTGACTGAATAATTTTAAAGGAAATTTAAGTGTGAGGTCCTGGAGGAAGCAGTGCATTTAAGAAACAGCCAGGATGGAGACACAAAAGCAGTGCTAACACCCAAATACCAAAACACCAAACCTGGAGCTTGGCACAAATACCTGCACAAATCTAGTCCTTAACTGAGACTCCAGGAAACACTTTTCATCTCTGCTGTAAAACAGCCATATTTGCAATAGAAAAGGAGGTACTTTTCAACAGAGTAAGTCATTCACCAACTCTATGGCACGCATCTCAAAAATTATATCCATAAACTATCACAGGTGTTCTTATTCACTATTTGAGTAATTCTCCAAAGTTTGAGTAGCAGCTACTAAATATATTCCCAGTGCTAGGTTTTGTCCTGCAAAGATTCAAAGGTAGATTCAACAGAGCCTCTGTTCTCAAAGGATTTCCAGCCTCATACACAAGATTAGAAATCATTAAAATAGGGGGAAAAGAAAGAAAAATCTTTGAGCCAGGCAGAGGTTTGCCGGAGAAATCACAAAGAAATTATACGAAGAGCTTTCCTAAAGGAAGTGTAATTTCACTGGGGCCCTGAAGGATCAGCAGATTTCAGTCTGTAAAGACAGGTTTGGGGAGAAGTTGAACACATCCAGGCTGAAGTGAGTGTGAACCAAGTAAGGAGTTGCAAATAGGAATGTAGAGTCTGTTGGTTTTGGGTTTTTAGTCATTGAAGGTCTGTGTGCATGGGAGGCACGTGATGAGGAGTGCACATTAGAACGAGTCACGTGGCAACTGAGCCGGCCCAATTTCAGGGATGAAAACAGTAAGCTATTGTGGTGGTCCATACCAGTGCTCCTGGGGTCACAGGAACTGGATGTACATGCAGAAAGCCTTAAACCTGGCAAATGAATGGATAGGGCCATTTAAATCTAAAGATGTAAGTCAACATATCTGTAACATTTAAAGCTTGGACAATTCAAACATTGGAGTCTTTAACCCAACAGTTACGTGGAAATCAATTAGATGGGTTGGTTTGGTGAAGAAAGTAATGTTTGACAAGTTTGAGAGTTTGGAAAAATGCACATGTGCTGCTCAACGGCATCCAAGTAGGTGTGGAGCTGGAGAAAGAGGGCACAGCAGAGGTGAGGATTCAGAGCACATCACCACAGAGACGATCAAAGTTGTCAAAGTGGACCCATTCATGAAGGGAAAGAGTGTAGAAATTGTAGGAGGCATTAGAAGAAACTTCGCAACTATTTATATTTAATGAACAAACTAGTAATAAAGCATGTAGAATGCCAGATAAAAGTGAATTCGGTACTATAGAGTATACTTAGAGAAACAAGGAGGCATAAAATCTCCCACTTTCACCAGGGGTTCACATGTTACTACTTGAATAATTCTGAACTACATTAAATTCTGTTTGAGCAACATAGGCTTAAGCTTAACTTTCTATGCTTTGAATCTCTCATCTGTAAAATGGGAAGAAGAATAATACCAAACTCATGAGACGGTCAACAAAACTAAGTCAATATAGGTAAAATGCTTGGAATAGTGCCTGGAATATAGATAGTGCCTGCTATTTTTATCCCTTTAAAATCATTTCATAGATGAAATAGGAAAGAGATTAAAAAAAACCTGGTAAGTGAGAGGCACCCGGGTGGCTCAGTCAGTTAAGTGCCTGACTTCGGCTCAGGTCGTGATCTCAGGGTTCGTGCGTTCGAGTCTGCATCGTGCCCTGTGCTGACAGCCTAGCCTGTTTTGGATTCTGTGTGTGTGTGTCTCTCTCTGCCCCACCCCTGCTCATGCCCTCTCTCAAAAACTAAACATTAAAAAAAAATTAAACTGGTAAGTGAAACCAAATCAAGTGTCAAGCAGGAGGTGATGTTCAACAGGATCAAAAGTTCAAGATTAGAATAAAAACAGGTTTCTCATTAAAGAGTTAATTTCCTATTATCCAGAGAGCCACTTTGATAGAGTAAAAGGAAAATCCAGAATTCAAGTGGTTGAGCAGTACTCTAGTTATTTAAGTTTTCACCATGCTTTCAGAGAACTAACCATTCATGCTAATGCAACTCCTCAACCCTCCTATGTTCCAAGAAAAAGAGGACACAGTGTATACCAAGATGATAGCATCAAATGCATCATATTGAAATCAAAGATTTATGAGTTTCCCCACATCAGGAAACTTTAAGAAATGAACATTATTTTTCTGTCTCTAGTACCTAGCACAGTGCTGGTCACACGGGAGAGAAGAAATGCCAAAATAAAGTTTAGACACAGATAATGCATTAAGACAAAACCAAGGTTGTCACCATAGAGAAATGTACTATTTGAATACACGCAATGTGAAGTCAAGATATATGTAATCTTCTCCGTTCAGAAATTAATTTTACTTACATTCTTGTTCACAACAGATTTTTTGTCATTTTTTTTTTTTTTTTTTAGAGAGAGCTTTACTGACACAAAGTCATAAAATCCCCTTTGGAAAAAACCTACATGGTAGATTATCAAATAAGCAATTTTTTCCCATGGTGACATAGTGGTAATTCCACAGGCTTGACTATGATTATATACTGATGTATTGTAACAAGGATCGTGCGCTGTTGAAATGTCATGACAGAACTGCTAAACAAACCTCCCATCAACCCAGACCAAGGTCCCAACTGCCACAATCTGCCAGAGCACAGTTTGGTGATTCTTTTTTTAATTGGCTTAAAAATCTTTTGCTGTTTTCAGATGAAGGGTGATTTGGCTAATTAACAGTCTTGTGGGTTCTTTCTTATTCTCTAGCTGAAAATAAAAATGACTCACTCCTAGTTAGTTTGAAAGAAGTTAAAAGAAACTCATGTATGGAAATGGCTATTAGCAAACTTTACCAAAGTTAAAGAGTTGACAAATGTTTTTGTATAGAGGGAAGGTTGGCTTTGTATGTAACTGATGCTATATGTAAACATAATGGGAATATTTACTGATCAGAGTGTGTACCAAGGACTTTAATAGAAACTGGGAGGTATAAACATGTGTGACCTGGGACGAATCCTCAAGAAGTTTACAATCAACTTGAGTAGGACTGGCCTAGTCATCTAAAAAATTTTAGAGCAATTTAAAGTACACTCTCGTGTACATCTATACCCTCATCATCACTTCCTAGGACTTCTCCAGTAATCTCCAGAGTAGTCCTTCTGTCAGTTCAGCCCAATTTTTTAATATTCTTCACAGGGAAACAGTCCTTAAACACAGATTCTATGCTAATATATTGCTTAAAAACTAACAATTCCCTGTGACTACAGGAGAATAAAATTCACTTCAGGATGGTATACAAAGCCCACTATGACCTGGTTTCTGGCCACCCCACCACTGCCCTTTCCCAGCCGTGTGTATGTGTGTGTGTGTGTGTGTGTGTGTGTGTGTATGTGTGTGTGAGATATACTTACATGTATAAGGTGATTATCTGCATGTATCTGGAGAGCTAAATAAATACAACTATAATGTATTTACTTGTAGTATACGTAAAACCAGCTTATCTTTGTTTATCCTAGGAATATAAGGTGACTAACATTTTAAAACCAATTAAGTTCACAGTATTAATCAACTAAAAATGAAACCATATGATCTATGTACAAAAAATATTTGAAAAAGCCTAACATCCACTCATAATAGAAAGTAACTTAACGAAATAGGAACCAAAGAAAACTTTCTCTATCTGATAAAGAACATAATGAAAGAACATTAATAAATCTATACCTAACATCCTATTAATGGTGAGAAACTGAATGCTTATCCTCTGAGGCTGGAAGCACTGGAATACTGCTCTCACCACTTCTATTTCACATTATATTGGAGCTTCTAACCACAGACTAAGGGAAGAAAAGTAAAAACATCCAGGTTGAAAAAGTAGTAGTAAAACTATGTATTTGCAGACAATATGATAGTCTATGTGGACAATCCAGTGAAACACACACACACACGGCTATTAGAACTAAAAAGTGAATTTAGCAAGACTTCAGAAAACAAAGTCAGCATACAAAAATCAGTTGTATTTCTGTATTTTAGCAATGAGCAATTAGAATTTAAAATTTAAGACTACTATTTATACAAGCATCAAAAACTTAAATGCTTGGAAAGAAATCAGGACAAAGTATAAAATATATACAGAGAAAACTGAAAATCTTGCTGAGAGAAACTAAAAGATGAAAATAAATGGAAAGATATAGTCAATATAATTAAGATGTCCATTCTCCTAATTTTGTCTATAACTCCCATACAATCCCAGTCAAAATCTTAGAACAAAATGACAGTACTTAAGATAACAAAATGATTCTCAAATATACATAGAAATGCAAAGTACCTAGAATAGCCAAAACACTCTTTAAAAAGCAATCGGTTGTAAAATTATTGCTGATTCTAAAATTTATTATAAAGCTTCTTTAGTGAAGATAGTGCAGCATTGGTTTTAAGGTAGATCAATATACAAATGGAACATCTGACTCAATCTAGAAATAGCCCCATATATATATTATATATATATAATATGTAGTTGATTATATTATATATTGATATTTATTATATTGATATTTATTTTATATTGATTGTATATATTATATATATGATTGTTTATATTATATATATTATATATATTGATTTTAATTATTATATGAAAAATTGATCTTTGACAAAGCTACAATGGCATAGTAGTGAGAAAAACAGTCTTTTCTGCAAATGCTACCAGAACAATTGGATAATTCTACATAAAAAACATTCATTTATACCTTATGCCATTCATAAAAATTCAAAATATATCATAAGCCTAAATGCAAAACTGGTCAAAGTAAAGCTCATTAAAATAAATTACAAGAAAGCCTCTGTGACCTTTGGTCTGTGAAACCAAAACATAATCAATAAAAGTTAAAAGTTGCTAAATAGGACTTCACAAAATTTAAAACATCTGTCCTGCAAAAGGCAGTATGAAAAGAATGAAACAATAAACCATAGCCTGGAGAAAATATTTACAAACTTATTCGATAATAACTTGTACCCAGAAAATATAAGGAACTTTTTTTTTTTTAAGTTTACTTTGAGGGGCGCCTGGGTGGCTCAGTTGATTAAGCATCGGACTTCAGCTCAGGTCATGATCTCATGGTTCGGTTCAGGGGTTGGAGCCCCGTGTCGGGCTCTGTGCTGACAGCTCAGAGCCTGGAGCCAGCTTCAGATTCCGTGTCTCCCTCTCTCTGTGCTCCTCTCTACCTCACTCTCACTCTCAAAAACAAACACTAAAAGAAAATTTTAAAAATAATTTTTAAAAAGTTTATTTTGAGAGAGAGAATGAGCAGGGGAAGGACAGAGAGAAAGGGGGACAGATTATCTTAATAGGCTCCATGCTGACCAAGAGCCTGATGCAGGGCTCAAATTCACAAACTGTGAGTTCATGACCTGAGCTGAAGTCGGATGCTCAACTGATTAAGCCACCCAGGTGTCCCAAATATAAGGAACTCTTAAAATTCAACATTAAGAAAACAGACAATCTGATAAAATTGGGTAAAAGATTTGAACAAGCATTCAAAGAAGATCTAGGAATGGCAAATAAGCACATTAAAATATGCTCAAATAGGGGCACCCGGCAGGCTCGGTCGGTTAAGGGTTTAACTCTTGATCTTGGCTCAGGTCAGGATCTCGTGATTCATGAGGTGGAGCCCTGCAACTGAACTTTAAGTGCAGAGCCTGCTGGAGATTTTCTCTCCCCTCTCTCTCTGCCCCTTCCCTGCTCAAGCACATGCACATGTGTGCACACAAGTTCTCTCTCTCTCTCAAAATGAACATTTTAAAAATATATGCTCAAATCATTAGTCGTTAGGAAAATGAAAATAAAAGCCACAATAAGCTATTACTACAGATCTTGTAGAATGGCTAAAATGAAGAACTCTGACCATATCAAGTGCTGGCCATAATGTGAAGAAACAAACTCTCATACTTTGCTGGTAGGAAAGTAAAATGGTCCAGTGACTCTAGAAAACACTTTGGTAGGTTCTTAAAAAGTTCAACATATTGTACCGTATTATCTACCCATTTCACTAGTAGTCATTTAAACATGAGACGTTAAGGGTGGTGTTCACACCAAGATTTGTGTATGAGTATCTGTAGCAGACTTTGTAATACCTAAGAAGTGAAAGCAACAAATCTACGCCTCAACAGGTGAGCAGATCAACAGTATTATTTCCAACAATGGAGGACTACTCAGCAATAAAAAGGAAATAACTGCCGGCACGTGTAAAGATGTAGACAGAACTCAAAATAACTACGCTGAGTTAAGGAAACCAGACACAATATACACTAAATGATTCCATTTACACAAAATTCTAGGAAATGCACAATATTGTCTAGTGATAGGTAACAGGTCAGTTGGTTCCTACAGATGGAGGTGTGAGCTTCCAAATCAGGGTGGGGTAGGGAGGGTGGGATTACAACAAGCATAATGAAACTTCAGAGTGACAATAAATGCTCTTGATTGTGGTGGTGGTTTCACATTATATACTTAAGTCAAAAATGTATCAAAGCGTGCATTTTGCATATGTGTTATCTGTTGTGTGTTACTTATATCTCAATAAAGCTGATTAAAAATAGAAAGGGGTCCTAGCGAGTAACGGTGGCAATATTTGAACAGAATGATTCATGAATGGAACAGTTCAGAAGAATGAGAAGTGGACACAAATGGAGTTTCGATGATGCAAAAAGGGGTAATTAACTGCCCCTTCTCTCACTGGGTTAAAAAAAAAAGGGGGGGTAAGTAGTAAGGATCCCTCCGGTGAAAGTAGTTGGGGATAGAAGATTTTTGCGGTACGAGGGAGGCATTGATTTTTTGTGTGAGGCAAAACCACAAACAAGGCTTTTTCATAAAGCAAACTTGCCCACAATTAGTGGTTTCATAAGCAAGAGAAATGAGCTGTCGGGAAACGAGAAGGGATTTTGTATCTATCAAGACCTGAATTTGAATCACTGGTGAACTAGTCAGGTTACCTCAACTCTTGAGCCTCAACTTCTTTATCTGAACACTTGTAATTATGATAATTATCTCTAAGGCTGTTGGGAAAAAAAATTTGAATTGTCATCATTCTTCTTAGAGCAGAAAAGCAGCCCTGACGAGCAACAGCTATAGCATAGAACTGGCATAACTCCCAACTAATTAGAGTCCATCTATTCCACATTTGAAGATATATTAAGAACCCATATCCTCCCATGAATGTTGTGTAGAATTTGCTCCCTTCAGTATAGAATCTTGTGCTCTTGATGTGCATAATTGCAGTCGGGGCATCCACTAAGTTGTAGCTCCCATCCCAGCCTCAAAAGGGATCACATGGGCGTCTTCATTCTATCACTAATTTGCACTACCCTCTACTGCTGGGAGGACAATCTGCCAGCCGTCACCAACTCTCTTTGGCTCTTTGTCTTTAACTGATGCCATGTCTCAAACTAAGCTGACTTCCTTGTTCTCTCCTGAATAGATGATCACTGCTTGTAGTTACTATCATACTTCTACCAGAATAAACTCAGATTAGACATAGATCCACCACGTGCCCTTGAAAATTATGATTTAGGCACTCAGCCCACAATTGGGTTAGTAATTTTTGTGTCAAGCCACACTTTCTTTATACACATCTTACTTCCCATTGACAGGCCTTGAAGCTGTAACACTCATACTTGCTGAGCTAAAACGTCAGTCTATGAGAGGTTTGGCAGGAGGAAACTTCTAGGGCCTCTCTACTGTTCTGCTCTAGCCTGGAGTCAGTTTTCAGGTCCAGATACTGCGGTCATTCTCTTGTTCTTTACCTCTGATTCCAAGGGCTAAACCTGCTGCCATATCATCTATTATTGGAAGTCTCTCTTCATGACTGGTTCAAGCATTGGACATAATCTTGCCTAATATGTCCATATTTTACTCCGTCCTTTCTTTTTCAGGTCTTAATTCTCACAAGTAAAGGAAAATCATTTTGGGGAAGTTAACATATGTGGAGAAATGGTCAAGCAAAAGTCTTAAGTACCTGACTCCCACCCCACATGGCAACTAGAAACTTCAGATTTCTCCCAATTTTTTAATTCTCAAACATGAATTCAGCAAGCCTCTTCCCCCTTGTCCACTTATCCTTCAAAAAAAAGGCTGATTAATCTTCCTGAAAGGTCCTTCCTTCTACCGCAAACATAACCATGGATCACAACAAAAGTTTCCTGTGGCCTCAGGTGGTAGATTTGTACCTGTGAGAATTACCACATAAACTTCTAACCACCCACTTTATTGGCTTCACACCTTTTGTGACAATGAACTATGCAGCTTTTTCCTCACAAATTAGAAGGTATTAGTTTTGTTTGTGGTACTCCTCACAGTCAGTATTTTACATTTTCTGCATTGTTTGGTTACATTTATAATATAAACATTCTTGGAGAAGAGGAACTTTGTCAACTTTTGTTCATTTTTGTGTCATGGCATTAGCACAGTTATTGCTTGTAAGTTTTAAGAAATTTGTGAAGGAATGGCAATTAAATGAGTAACAATTCAAGGTTGTTCAATCACAGATGTGTTCAAATGGTTGGATAAGCATGTTTTATGTGAGGTTGGCTCCTCAGGAGAGGCACAGAGGCACAGAGAAAGTAGGGGAAAGAGACAGACACACACAAACACAGTTCTGCTTTGTTAGGTACTAGTTTATGAGTAACTTTGATTTCACTTTTTTCAAAAGTGATAAATTAAACCTCATTTTAAGTTTCACTCAGTGATTAAAGCATCTATTCTCAATAGACCGTCTTCCTTTATTCCCTTACTCTGTTTCATTTTAGTCTAAACAGGTTGAGATAAAGGTAGAAAAAAAACTGTTTGTTTGTTTTGTTTTTTATCTTGCAGGATGAAATCTTGGAAGGAAGCATTTTGAACTCAGTCATGAACCTGGGTTTAAATTCAACCTTTGACATTAATTAGCTTAGCTGCCTTGGGGAAAACACTCAATTTCCATTGCACTCAGATTCTGCAGCCATAAAATGGAGGGAGGAGGGGGAAGGTAAGCTCTGCCTTGCTCTAAAAAGTGTATTCTAATTCTTAGTGTAACCCGGAATATTGGCAAGAGCAAAACATCAGGGGTCCAAACGTCTCAGGCTCTGTGGATTTAGTCCAGGATGTTCCTGGCTAATTCATTAGTACTGCATTATAAACTCCTGATAATGCAGTTTATTTCTTTTGTGGTTTACTGCACTGGCTCATTTTCAATTTGTAATTTTTATTTTCCTCCATAATTATCCCTTGAAACAATTCCTAATTTAATGGAAAGGCAATTGGCCTGGGCATCAGAAAAATAAGGTTTCATATTCTTCTGCCAAAAACCAGTTCTCTAACTTCAGGAAAATAATTTCACTATTTGAGACTCAGTTTCTTCTTTCACTCACTTGTTAATTCCTTCCACAAATATTTTTTGAGTGCTTATGAGTACTAGATAGTATTTTTTTCATCTGCAAAATAGTATTTGACTATAAAGTCCTATATATACCCTAAAGTACTTCCCAGTTATTGAATACAATGTTTTCTAATTTTGTTTCTGGTTCTATTTCCTTCCCTAGGCTACAAACTTAAGGTTCTCCCTTAAGGGGCCCTCAGGATGATTATCTGATCATTTCTCCAAATGCATCCTATTCCTTCCTTTCAACTCTCTTTACTTGATTAGCCTTTGACTTTGTGTCCTCATTGAAATCCTGCTTGATCTATCTCACCTGGCCATTCAAGACCAAAAGGAGGTAACACTGTAGCCGCATTCTGGCACAGAGACAAGGGGACACTGAGGCTCTTCTTTCCAGGAAGTAGCTTTATTCTTACCAGTACGGGCTTAGTGGGCTAAGACCCCAAAAAGGCTGAGCCCCGAGCACAGCAGGGTGTAGCCTTTTATGCAATTTCTACTTCTTTGTCTCCCATATATGGTGACTCACATAGTCTAAATGGACACAGTCCAAGTTACAGAGATGTGTAAGAGCCATGCATATGTATATAGGAGTTGATCGGGCCACATTGCCCTCCTTTGTTCTGAGGAGGCCCCCTTAGGGAGGAGTTCTACCACAATACGTTCAAAAGTAATTTGCAAACATAAAAAGTAGGATAAAATGAGTATTATCACCGCTAAATTACAGTTGACCTTTGAACAATGTGCCTTTGAACTGGTCAAGTCCATTTATATGTGGATTTTTCTCAATAAATAACAGTACTGTAGATGTATTTTCTCTTCCTTGTGTTTTTTTTTATTGAAGCCTAGGTGTCATGAGTTTCAGGTGTACATTATAATGATTCATCAATTCTAGGCATTACTCAGTGCTCATCAAGCTACGTGTACTCTTAATTCCTCTGTTTAACCCATTCACCCCACCCACCTTGCCTTTGGTAACCACCACTTTATTATATTTAAGAATCTGCTTTTTTTGTCTCTTTTCTTCCTAGTGATTTTCTTAACATAGTATTTTCTCTAGCTTACTTTATTGTGAGAATACACATACAAAATATGTGTTCACGGACTATGTTATCAATAAGACTTCTGGTCTAAAGTAGGCTATCAGTAAAGTTTTGGGGGAGTCAAAAGTTATACCTAGACTTTTGACTGTATGTGGGGGTCAGTGCTCCTAACCTCCGCCTTGTTCAAAAGTCAACTCTAAAATTATAAACAAAAATGTACTCAGACACTCCACAAATCCAATGTTCCTGACCAAATTTCTCCAGTTGAATTTTCATATGATTAACTAGGTTCAAAGACAGGTGCCGAGTGGATGAAGTTCCACACTACAGTTCGCATAAAAACACACAGCTTCAGGATAACAGCATATTAAAATAGTGATTTGCTACCAAGCTGCTTCGATTTCAAGAATTTGTTTGATTTCTTCAAAATTCTAATGCTAATTATAAAAATCTGTATTCCAGCCTCTCAGCAGAAAGCAGATAATATTTGTTTTTGATATGTAAGCCCATTTGTGTACCCAACAGAAAACCTTACCTCTGGCTTTACAAAGAAAAAAGAGCATCAGACAATAATTATTTCTTTCTTATTCTGTTTCCATTCTTATCCTACTTCCTTCCTGTTTCAGGAAAAATGGCCTTTTTCCCTGCTCAGGGCCAGTCTCCCCAACAATGCTCTGTATCTCATGTCCTCCTAACTGTTCAATCATCTGGATATACCAGTCTTCAGCCTACCAGTTTGTATCTTGATTTTTTTCATTCCATGCTGACTCCTTATCCTAGTGCTAAAGTGTTCTACAGTCTCTCCCTTTTAAATCATGGCTTCTACTGAATATATATACCTCCTTCCCCACAGTTTCGTCTCTAACCTTCCCATCCATCATAGCCAAGTTTTCTGAAAGGCTAGCCTATTATTATTCATTCACTCTGAAACCAACAGTTTTTATTACCAGCATGCTTCCAAATCTACTGTTACTTCAAGAATTAACCTTTATAGCTAAATCCGATAGTCAGTAATCTCTACTTACCTTGTTCAAACTCTCAAAAGAAGGCATCTCATGACACGTCTTTCCTTCTTGACTGTGGAACCAGCATCTACTCCAGGTTTTTCTTCTCTACCCTTGGGCTTTTATATAGTCTTCTACTTAATAGGTTCCACTTTGTCTGCTCATGAGCTCTAGTATCAGTTCCATAATTGTTTCTTTTGACTTTTTTTCTCACTCTTAACATCTTCCTTATGAAACCAGATCCTTGATGATAACTCATATTTCTTCACCCTCCTAAACCTTATACCAATCTACCTATCTACTGGGTATATCCACTTGAATTTCCCATGGCCTCTTCAAAACGAGTATTTTATCCCCTGCTGCAAATTATGTCATTATCTATCAGATTTCCTCGCAATCCTTCTTTCCAATTCCCTTTTAAGGTTTCTGTATACCACCCACACAAAACTGGGCTTTTAATGGCTAGCACCTGTGGCTCTCCTTATAGAAAAGTCCTGTGGATCCTTAAGCCACTCTGCCTACAGGGACAAAGAGTCAGCCTTGCCTGGGAGATTACCTACCCCATCCCCTAACACTCAAGCCCTTTACTCAGAATCTGCTTCTGGAGAAATCAACATAAGACATTCTGTTACCAAGACTCTTAATTCTCTTTTTCTTAGTTTTGGTTAGTGATGTTGTGATTATCCCTTTTTTTTCTAGGCCACACATTTAAGAGTCACCATTAGATACCTCAATTTGGATTATTAAAAATATTTTAATTTGTTTCCATGATCACCAGACTTCACGGGTCATATCCCTCATCCATAATGCTGCCAGAGTATTCCTAAAAGATAGAAATAATCATACTATTCCTCAGGTTAAAATGTTTCAGTATCTTTCCATGGCAAAAATACCTAAATAAGATGCAAAATTCCTCATACTCTGACTCCTACATCCTCCCATTTACTCATGCAGCAAATATTTATTAAGTGTAACATGCGGTAGGGAACAAGACAGATGTTATCTATATCTTCTCAAAGTTTTTAGTCAAATGGGGAATGCTGTAAAATTAAACAGGTAATAAAAATATAATAAGGGCAATTATTGACAAAAATACAAGTTACTATGGGAACCTCTAGTAAGAAACATAATGAAGTCCATATTTAAAGAAAGTTTCTTAGAAGAAGAAACTTTTAGCAGAAATCTGAACAATGAGTAGAAGTTGGGCTGGCAAAGAGAAGATGTATAGCCATCCAATCTTCACAGGAGGAACACGTGTTAAGCCCTGGAGTGAAAGAGAATGTGGTGCATTTAACAATAAGACTAACATTTATTGATCAGTTGTTTCCAGGACTCTTCTAAGTGTCTACTATATTTATATACTCATTAATTCACACAGTTGACTCATGATATTCTCATTGTCCCCATTTTTCAATGATGAAATTGAAATGCAAGTTTCTTCACCTACAACATTTTCCCAAGATCATACAACTAATAAATAGCAGAGCCAGGATCTTAACCATTATAGTCTATTACCTCCTCACTCCTGCTCTTCAGTAATATGAATCTATTTAAAATTTCCAGAATTTCCAGAATCCATGCTCTCCCTGGTTGTAATACAGCAGCCCATCCCAACCACAAAATATACCCACTAAGGGTATATTCTTTGCATTGTTTTTGTGATCTACTGTGGTTTAACACTGTAGCATTTTATAAAATACTATATTTAATTAAAAAATTGCATCCTCTGCCTGAGTTATCAAGTTACAGGGAAAGAGAATGTATTTCAAGTATAAGACTAGATCTGGCTAGAACAATAGGGTTGAGACTTTGTTGGAGGGAAATAAATATGCACTAGATCTCTGGGTTGAAAGAGAAGATGGAAAAGGAGATCATTGTTCCAATCTTGTCCAAATAATTTCCACTTCCACCTGATTTTTCCTGTCTGATCTCAACTCATCCTTCTTTCCACATTGCAAGAAGAGAAATAGAAAAAGGAAATGAAAAAAGTTAGAAATCGACTCACCTGAACTCACAATTTATTTGATAAATTAAATAAAAACCTACACACAAGCATGATGGTAGATGTTCCAGATACACTGATGAACAAGAGGCCAAAGGTCCACCCCTTGTGATATTTACTCAACTGTGTAAGCAACAAAAGAACAGAGTTCTGTTATTTCCCCATCTCCAAATCTTCAGTGCTTCAAGTTGCCTGCGACATTACTAAATTTGTTAAATAAGTGACATTCTCATAGCCCTTTATCAGCATGATGCAGTAAGACACCCTGTACTTCCCCTATTACTTAAGAATTCATTTCCGGAGAATTTTTTAAAATTGTGTACATTCCATTACTGCACACCCAATATTTCATTCCATGTATTTACCAAGAACAGAGAAAAAAAAATCACCATTGTGACAGAGATCGACTATTATGTTCTTAGTATACCATAATTAAATCTACATACTCCCTTTTTAATTTTCTCAGTGCTTATTCAGAAATAATTGTTTCACAGTAATTATCATTGACCTTGATATGACCCTCCCTTCAAATACATTACACCTGATGCATCAATTAGACCAAATTATCAAAATCCCAAGGCAATTGAAAGATAAACAACCAAAGAAAATAATCCATTGAATCATATGACCCAATGGGCCCTCATATAGAAATGCAAATATGCTTTTCCTTGGCTGCTAAAGACAGTAATTTATTTGAAATGCTGAGCCCAGAGTGAACATCCACATTATTGTAATGCAAGCACATTAGTGGTAGCTCCTGATGTTCACTAGACTAGGGTTACATTTGTGCAGGTCAGATTGTGGTAGGTAATTGCTGTCTTGCTAATTTGATCAGCTGGATAACCATATCAACTGTATCAACAAAACTGGTTTCATTTATCTATATGATCAAATTAAACAGACTACACCTAGTCCAATTAGTTATTTCAGCTGCCTTATCAACTAATGTACATACTAAAAAGGTTAGATAGTAAAAATATTAGCTCAACCATAACAGTATAAATGTGACTTTCTGAAAACACAGCTATGGGCACAGCTAGTCTTCATGTGCCCATGACTATTTAGTATTATCCTTGACAAAAGGAGAATTGTATCTATTATCCATGTAATTCAGGTCATACAATATTTCCATAGTCTGATTGCATTTGGAACTAAATTATATAGATAAATGCCTCAGTTTTCTATATCCATTGAAAGAGAGTGTCTAGATAGCACCATTCTAAAACTATTCAGGAAATAACATAGCCAAGCTCATCAAGTCTGTGGCCGGAAGGAAACAAAATATTCTTCGATTATTTCTGTAGTAATGGATGTGAACATATAAAGACAAAGATTTCCCTCCCTAAATTCCAGTATTTTAAACAAACACTTAACTAGAGTAAAGGTAAAGCATAAAATTCTACCAGTTGAGCCTTATAGTCATTTCAGTCTTGAGCTTTCATTCCAAAATAAAAATAATACGACTTTTTTCAAAGTTTTAAAGATTAAAAGGATAAGTTTCTCCCTTAATGTAAATTAAGATAAAGCTATAATTCTGCATCTGTGTTGCTAAAAGAAAGACAAATACTTGTGCAAGAAAAAAAATGGCTACCTAGATGACTTCATTCTTTTTTTTTTTTTTTTTTGGAGAGGGTCAAAATAAAACTTTATATATTTAATAACAGAACACGTTTAAATGATATAGCTTAATGGGCAAATAGGCCCTCTTATACCTAATGCTCAACCCTAGAACCAGACAGATGTAACAATCTGATCATAGAGCTCTGGTCTGGGCCTCTACACATGTAATGCTGTCTGTCGGAAGAACAGAAAAGGGTGTGTGCTCTTGGAGGGCCTTAACTTCTCCAAGAGGAACAAGGTGGGAACTGAATTCAGTATCTTGAGTTCAGAAGAAAGGCAGAGAGAGAGAGGCCAAGAATGAGGCAGCAACTGAGTGTTCTCTTAGAATGAATCAGAGGAAGGAGAAAACATTCTCCTTAAAGATGAATTGATTATTTTACAACAAATAAAGACAAGACAAGCTTAGCAATATATATATATAGTAAATGGTATTATAGGAGTATGCACAACATACCATGTTAGTAGAGTATCTACTCCAAACTGGGAGTAAAGGTAGTAAGGACATAATGACAAAATTTTTGACTGTTTTATAATTATCTAAAATATTAAATAAAATACTGAAAGCCAAGCATACTTTATAGATGAAGAAACTAAAGCTCAGAGAATAAAATTTTCCCAAGTCTCAAACATGTAATAAATGATAAAAACAAAATTCAAATTCAGATTGGTCTGATTCCAAAAACTTATGCCTTTAGGCTACCAATGTGCTCTCTTAATTCCAAGGAAAACACCTTTTAAAATTGGTAATTTGTAAGAATTCAAGTTTCAAAATATTTTGAGTGGTAAGTTGGGGAACAAAAACTTTAATGTAATTGTTCCCATTTTTAGAGCCAATCCTGATAATGCATCATAATTAACATGACTGGATTAAAATGAAGATCATTTTAAGAAAAATAAATGAAGTGGCTAAAAACACTTTGTCCAGGAGTTATGATTGTATAAACATTTACATAGCATTTACTTTTTTTAATTTTTTTAAATGTTTAATTATTTTTGAGAGACCGAGAGACAGAGCACGAGGAGGAGAGGGGCAGAGAGAAAGGGAGACACAGAATCCGAAGCAGGCTCCAGGCTCCAAGCTGTCAGCACACAGCCCAATGCGGGGCTCGAACCCATGAACCATGAGATCATGACCTGAGTCGAAGTCAGACGCTTAACTGACTGAGTCACCCAGGCACCATTACAAAACATTTTCAAGTTTTGAATGTTTCTATCTTATTCTCTTTACTTATCTTAGCTGTGTAGAATAACCCTAATGAGTGATATCTGTCCAATTATTCTTAAGTATCTAAGACTGATAAGCATTCCTATTTGTATTTATTATATTAACTTAACTAGACCCATCACTAATTCAGAACCTAAAAATGCCAAATGTGGAAAATTATGCAGAAAGAAATATGCTAAAAATATTAACTTTGGAATTAGATACTGCTTTGAAAAAAAACAATTAGCATGAAATTATAAAATACTAGGGATAAAAAGAGAAATAAAATGCTACAGATCAATCTTAGAAAATATGTCAAAAATTTATATACAGAAAATGGCAATATATTCCTGAGATAGAGAAGATTTAACCAAACGTAGAGATATATAACGTTCACAGGTTGAAAAACTCAACATTGTTAAAATGTTAATTCTTCCCAAATTTATCTGTGGATTCAATACAATCCCAATCAAAATTCTAGCAATCTAGTTATTGTAAAATTGGATAATTTGATTCTAAAATTATATGGAAATGGAAATATCATGAATAACCAGTGCAACTGTGAAAGAGGAACAAAAGGACCAACATGAATCTGATTTTAAGAATTATGATAGCTACATTAATCAAGACATTGTAGTATTGTCCTCAAGATAAACAGAGAAAGGATAAAATAGATAATCCAGCAATAAACTTCATATACGTGGACAAAAGCTCTGAACAAAAATGCAAAGGCTGTATAGTACATAAAGGACAGCCTTTCCTGTAACATATAGTGCTAGAAAAAAAATGGATATCTATATGCCAAAAATAAATACATTTGGATGAATACTCTCCACCAAATACAAAATTTAATTCAAAATGAATAATAGGCCTAAATATAAAACCCAAACTATAAAATGTTAACCTAATGTTACAAATATTGATTCAATACAACAAAGCTCAATCAATTAAAAAACATAGATAAATTTTGTTTCATCAAAGTTAAAATTTCCCGCATTTCCAAGGACACTGTTAAGAGACTGAAAAGACATGCTACAATCTGTGGGAAAGTATTTGCGAAGAATATATCTGACAAAGTCATTATTTAGAACATGAAAAATTCTCAAAACTCAACATTAAGAGAACAAATTTAAAACGAGTGAAATATTTGAACAGACATTTCACCAAAGAAAATACAGTTGGTTCCCATTCTTCACTGTAGTTATTTTCTATAAAGTCACAGTGAATACTGAATTAGAGAATACTGAACCATTGCTTTGAGGGAAACTAAGTAGATAGATGGATGATAGCTAGATGTGGAGATAGACATACATATCTTACATAGATTATAACCTTAAATATGAAAAG
>NW_024412417.1:2057252-2066249 GCF_014898765.1 Herpailurus yagouaroundi
AGTCGGACGCTTAACCGACTGCGCCACCCAGGCGCCCCTGCATGTGTCTTTAGATCTGAAATAAGTCTTTTGTAGGCTGGATATAGATGGGTCTTGTTTTGCAACCATTCTATCACTCTATGTCTTTTGATTGGAACATTTAGTCCATTTATGTTTAATTATTAATAGATATATATTTATTGCCATTTTGTTACTTGTTTTATGATTATTTTTATAGTTCTTTTTTGTTTCTTTCTTCCCTTGCTCTCTTCTCTCACAATAAGTTGGCTGCCTTTAATTATATACTTGGATTCCTTGGGACTACATCAACATAAAATGCTTCTAGGGCACCTGGCTGTCTCAGTCAGTAGAGTATGTTGCTCTTGATCTCCGAGTAATGAGTTCAAGCCTCACACTGGGTGTAGAGCTTACTTTAACAACAAAAACAAAAACAAAACAAAACAAAAACCTTCTTGCAGTGAGAAAACAATCATTAAAACTAATAAAAACAGCTTACTAAATGGGTGAAGATATTACCAAGTGACATATCTGATAAAGAATTAGTGTCCAAAATATGTAAATAACTTATACAACCAAACACCTAAAGAATGACTAATCCAATTAAAAATTGGGCAGAAGAGGGACACCTATGTAGCTCAGTGGGTCACTCAGTCGGTTGGGTGTCAGCTCAGATCATCATCTCCCAGTTCGTGAAATCAAGCCCTGCATCAAGCTCTGTGCTGACAGCACAAAAGCCTGCTTAGGATTCTCTCCCTCTCTGTTGTCCCCTCCTACTCTCAAAATAAATAGATAAACATTAAAAGCATGGACAGAAGACATAAACAGACATTTCTCCAAAGACGACATACAGACGGCCAACAGACACATGAAAAGATGCTCAATATCAATAATCATTAGGGAAATGCAAATGACAACTATGAGATATCACCTCACACCTGTCAAAATGGATAAAATAAAAAACCACAAGAAACAACAGGTGTTGGCAAAGACATGGAGAAAAAGGAACCCTTGTGTACTGTTGGTGGGAATGCAAACTGGTGTAGCCACTATGGAAAACAATACAGTTTCCTCAAGAAATTATAAATAGAATTATTCTATGATCCACTAACTGCATTAGCAGGTATTTACTCAAAGAATAGAAAAATACCAACTTGAAAGGATATATGCACCCCTATGTTTACTGCATGATTATTTACAATAGCCAAACTATGGAAGCAGCCAAATGTCCATTGAGAGATAAATAGATAAAGAAGCAGTACATATATACAGTGCAAGATTATTCAGCCATAAAAAAGAATGAAATCTCACCATTTGCAACAACATCAATGGAGCTAGAGAGTATATTGGTAAGTGAAATCAATCAAAGAAAGACAAATATATAATTTCACTCATGTGTACAATTTAAGGAACAAAACACCTGATCAAAGGTAAAAAAGAGATAAAGGCAAACCAAGAGACTCTTAACTATAGAGAACAAACTCATGGTTACCAGAGGGACAGTAGATGGGGGAATGGGTGAAATAGATGATGGAGACTAAAGAGTTCATTTATCATGATGATCACTGAGTACTGTATAGAATTGCTGACTCATTATATTGTACACTTGAAACTAATATAATACACTCTATTGAGTATACTGGATTTAAATAATTAAAAAAAATTAGTGTGACTAGCTATTTTTCCTGCTGGAGGGCTCCCTTCTGAAAAGCAATCTCAGATCCTGGAGTTGGAAAGCCAGGATGGACAAATTTTCCCAAGGGGGTCATGAGGAGCATAGCCACTCATATTTCAACCCCTTCATACCTGGGCCAATGTATTCTACCTGCAGGGAACACAGCATCACACAATGATTATTGATTTAAGAGGTATACTATGTTCTGCAGGATAGCTTCTCCAAGCTTGCCTCTCAGCTTTGCTTGCAAAAAGGATGTTCTACCATTCTATCAGGTCAGAAGCTATGACTATAGAGAAAATATTCCGAAAACCCTTATTAATACTGTTATCTGAGACTATATACAAAAAAAAAAGTAAACTTGGAACAAAAACGTATCAGTTTTGCTCAGAATTAATCAAGCTGTCACCAAGTTGCAGGTTGGCTAGCTGACTTCTTTGAAAGATAGGCCCAGCTTGGGTTTTGGCTTCCCTGATCATAGCACCAGGCGTGGCTCAGGAGTTAATTCTGACTGACATCAGGTAAGCACATCATATTCTATATTTACTTTAGGGCTTGTTCTGTGATGGCTTGTTTCTGGTGATATTGACACTTTGTTCTCACTCCCACAGCACATCAACATGTCTCCACTTCAGATTTCTTTGTCAATGGTCTTTAGATCTTTCTTCTTCCAAGATTCTAAACAACCAGCCTACTCAGCCCCCATGGTATGAGTACATATTACCTTGACTTGGGCTATTTCTCTTCCCATATAAGCTGGATGACCAGGTACACCACTTGAAGCTCTGCATATTGGGAGGACTTCTCCTCACGATAGTCTTTCAAAGCCATACCTGAGTTGGGGTGTAACTCAGCAGCAATTCATTTTCAGCTCATATCCATATATTATCAGTCCTGAATCAAGTTTAGACTTTTCCTTCCCCATCAGTTGATCTCAAGGAACCCAGTGTGAACTCAAAGAATGGTACACCAAACAATGGTGAACGACAGGTGGTTGACCCACTTGTTCATGCAACTTGTGTGTGTCTCTAGCTCTCCTCATGCCTGATCCCAGCTAAATGGCTTCCATCTTGTGAATTGTTGCTGCTATAAACCGCATTCCCACCATCACCACACACACACACACACACACACACACACACACACACACACGCACACACTTATGAACTGATCAGGGTGAGATAACACAACTCATAATGGATAGTTCTAGCAACATTGTCATATGGTATCCCATGGTCACATATGTCATATCTACCAAGGCTTAGTAGAATGCCAGGAGCTTTTCCTTTGAATGGTGTTGAGTTTACTGCTATACATGGCATGGCACTGCTCCAGAAGTTTAGGGTCTATGTTGTAATTCTCCAAGAGGAGTGTAACATAAAATTCATACCATCTCTTTTCCCACCAGAGTTACCTCTAATAACCTAGGGTCTGCCGGGGGATGTGGTGCAAATTCCAGGGATGTTGGCACAACAATATGGACATACTTCAGTATCCTTTCTTCTTTTAGCCTCACTTAAACACAATAGCTTTTCTTGTTACCCAGTAAATTCATTAAGCTGTATTCCCAAGTATGATGCTATACTATCCCCCAAACCCAAAAGACCTACTAGTCATTATACTTCCTTCTCAGTAGGGGGACATATGAAATGCAATCATTTATATTTTGTACTGGAAGAGAAGTCCTCGCGTGCTTCAGATCACTCTACTCCTAAAAGTCTCACTGATGTGTTAGGTCCATGAATTTTTTTGATAGAATTTATCTCACACTCATTGGAGCTCAGATGTTCCATTACACCTGCCACTTCTTTTCATCTGATCCCAAAATAATATTCTGAGAGATCTGGACAGTATGACAGAAAGCAGAAGAGTTAACATAGCCCTTGAACAAGACCATAAATACTGCTGCCTATCTTATAAGAATATGAACTCTTTTCTGGGCTAAGGATGAAAAAGAATTCAATCTCCAAATCAGTGAGCCAAGAACGTTGACAAATACAGTCAGTATGTACATTTCCCATAGGTAAAAACTTCATACCTGCCATCAGATTATCAAACTTCACAAAATGTTAAAGAAAATCACTGTTCTAAGATAATACTCATATATTGTCCATTACCATCACATGTTATTAAAGCTTCAAAATCTTATTGACATTCTAAAAAGCATCAAGCAAAGCAGATCTTAGGTCAAAAAACCTTACACATGTTTGTACACATGCACTTTTAACATTTCCCTTCTCTCCCAGAAGTATTCTGTTTGCCTTTCTTCTGCTAATTATCATTCTCCTTCATAAAAATTCTTCCTGTAATCATCATTAAACGTTAGTATTACATGCTCTGACTCATCACAGTAAACTGTCCAACACCAAGGCTGCAGCAGCCAGTATCTTTCTGGTGACACAGAAATAAACACTTACCCACCAGCCTCATATCCAGTGAGCTCCTGAAATATACAACTAATTGCTTACTGAACATTTTCACTTAAATGTCCCTTATAACATTCAACTAAACAGTTCCACATGTGTACTTATTATCTTATCACCCCATTCTACATGCCCACTCCCTTTTGATTCCTCTTCTGATATCTTTCAATCACAATAGATAGAGATACTTTTCAAAAAAATTATTCAAGTTAGAAGGGTAAAATTTATCCAAGATGTCCGGTTATTGCTGATTCCCTACATCTAATCAGTATAAGCCTGACATTCCATCTTTCTAAAATATGTTAATTATCTACTTCAACGTTTTACTAAACATGACTTAGCACTAATATTCGTTAGTATCTCCCTGAATCATAAAATTCTTTTCTCACTTTCATCCAGTATCTCCTCCAATCTATTCTCCAAACAGTGCCTCCAAAGATATTTCTAAAATGCAAATATGTCACTTTTTCATAAATACATAAATGTTAGTATAAAACTCAAACACCTAGCTACATTTAAAAGCCCTTTGTGATGATATCAGTATATTTCTTGCTGCTTCTGCATATTTATTCTTGACTACAGATTAAAACAAATGCAGTTTCTTGAATAAGCATTGTAGGTTTATGCATTTGCACCTTCAGACAACCTTTTGTCTCTTCTTGAAACTCTAACCCTATCCCCTGCTTCATATTGCTCACTGTTATTTGTCTTCTAATACTCAGCACAATAGTCAACTCTTCTGGTAAGCCTTTCCCAGCATAATAATGGAATTCACATTTCCCTCCTTGGAAACCCTCAATACCCTCAGTAGCGTTTAACACAAAGTACTATAATCATCCATTTTTTTATCCTTCAATAAATGTCAAAACAAATTATTCTTAACAGTGGTCGTCCTGTCAACAGAACTTACTATAATGCTAGTAATTAATTGTCCTCAAAAAAATTTTAACAAAAGATGTAAATCTGACCTCCTTTAAATATCAAAAATTTTTCTAGAACTCACTTTTCTGCCAAGACTCACAAAGTTAAATGTTACAAAAAATGTAATGGAAAGGGAATAATTACAATAATTCTGATCTCTTAATATTTTAAGTCTTTGTTTTTAGAGAAGCTTTTGATTTACAACAAAATTGAGAGGGAGGTACAGAGAATATCCACATACCTCCTATCCGCACACATGCACAGCCTCCTCTATTATCAACGTCTCTCACCAGACTGGTACATTTTTAACAAAGGATGAACCTACATTGACACATTATAGTCACTCTACAGTTTACCTCAGGGTTCACTCTTGGTGTTGTACATTCTATGGGTTTAAATAAATGCATCATTACATATATCCATCATTATAATATCATTATAATACTATACAGAGCATTTTAATTTACCTAAATATCCCTGGTACTCTGCCTATCCGTCTCTCTCTCTCTGTCCTCCCACATCTGCCAACTGCTTATTTTTTATTATCTTCATAGTTTTGCTTTTTCCAGAAAGGCACGTAATTGGGATTACATAGTATGTAACATTTCTGATTTGCTTCTTTCACTTAGTCATATGCATTTACATTTCTTGCATGTCTTTTTATGGCTTGATAGCTCATTTCTTTCCAGTGCCGAATATTTCATTGTCTGGGTGTACCATGATAATTGAATTTTCATTAAGTGTTCTCTCTGGCTTCACATTCTTTTGCATTCCAGCAACATGTGAAACTACTATATATAATACGTACTATTTTTGTGTGTGTGAAAAGTAACTGAGCAACACAGTCTCTTCTTTGAATAAGTTTATTATTTTCCACACAGATACCAAAGATTGAATAGTACTTGTTGGAGTATATCCTACAAATTTTCTAGCACATGGTAATATTGTAAGCAAAAATTATATTTTTGCTATTCTTTTCTTTCAAAAGAATATCTTTTCTTACTTATAAATCATAACACAAAAATAAAAAACCAAATTAATTTTAAAACATGACTCACTAATACATGGAGACAAATTAGGTAAAAAATAGAATTGTCTAAAATCTTTGGGCCATGGTGAAAGCAGTTCTACGAGTGAAATATAGACTGATCCAGGCTCAAAAAAAAAAAAAAAAGAAAGAAAGAAAGCTCAAATAAACAATATAACCTTGCACCTAAAGGAACTATAAAAATAAGTACAAGCAAAGCCCAAGGTAAGTAGAAAGAAATAAATAATAAATAACTGAGCAGAAATAAATGACATAGAGACTAACAACAACAAAAACAATAAGAGAAAAAATAAATGCAACCAAGAACTGGTTCTTTGAAAAGATAAACAAAATTGATAAACCCTTAGCCAGATTCATCAAGAAAAAAAGGGAAATAACCCTAATAAATAAAATTAGAAACAAAAGAAAAATAATAACACCATAGAAATACAAAGAATTATAAGAGAATACTATGAAAAAATATATGTCCAAAAAATTAGACAACCTAGAAGAAATGGGCAAATTCCTAGAAATATACTATCTTACAAAATTGAATCAGAAAGAAATAGAAAATCTGAACAGAACAATTACTAGTAACAAAATGGAATTGGTAATCAAAAAACTACCAAAAAATACAAGTTGAGAACCAGATGGATTCATAGGTGAATTCTATGAAACATTTAAAGAATAATTTATATCTACTCTCCTCCAACTATTCCAAAAAATAGAAGAAGGAGAGGGGGAAATTGAGGAAATCTTTCAAATACATTCTATGAAGCCAGAATTTCCCATAATACCAAAACCACACAAAGATACTACACACACAAGAAGAAAACTACAGGACAATATCCTGATAAGAATATATGCAAAAATCTCCAATAAAATATTAGCAAACTGCATTCAATAATACATTAAAAGTATCATTCCCATGATCAAATGAAATTTATTCTGAGGATACAAGTATGGATCAATATTCATAAATCAATCAACATCATATACCACATCAAGAAAATGAAGGATAAAAAATCATATGATCACTCTCATTAGATGCCAAAAAAGCATTTGAGAAGATTCAAAATAAAAACTTTTAACACAGTGGATTCAGAGGGAACACATCTCAATATAATAAAGGCCATGTATGAAAAACCCACAGCTAACATCATACTCAATGATGAAAAATAGTTTTTCCTCTAAAATCAGGAACAACACAAGGGATGTCCACTCTTACCACTTTTATTCAACGTACCACTAAAAGCCCTAGCTACAGCAATCAGAAAAGAAAAAAATAAATAAATAAGAGGCATCCATATTGATAAGAAATAATTTAAATGGTCACTACTTGCAGATAACATGATACTATATAGAGAGAACCCCAAAGATTCCAACAAAGAATATGAGAAGTAATTAATAAATTCAGTAAAGTCACAGGATACAAAATGAATACCCATAAATCAGTAGCATTTCTATACACTAATAACAAAACAACAAAGAAAGAAATTAGGAAAATAATCCCATTCACAATTGCACCAAAACTAATAAAATACCTGGGAATAAACTTAACCAAAGAGGTGAAAGATCCATACTGTGAAAACTGTAAAGCACTGATAAAAAAATTAAAGATGATACAAATAGAAAAATGTTTCATGCTCATAGGTTGGGAAAATTAATATTGTTAAGATCTCCATATTATCCAAAGCAATCTAAACTCAATGTAATCCCTGTCAAAATACCAACAAACAGCATTTTTTCACAGAACTAAAATAAATAATCCTAAAAATGTATGGAATTATAAAAGATCCCAAATAGCAAAAGAAATCCTGAGAAACAAGAACAAAGCTGGAGGTATTACAATTCCAGGTTTCAAGATGTACTACAGACTTGTAGTAATCAAAACAGTATGGTACATGCATAAAAATAGACATATAAATCAACAGAACAGAATAGAGAACCCAGAAATAAACCCACATTTATATGGACAATTAATCTACCACAAAGGAGGCAAGTATATATAATGGGGAAAAGACAGTCTCCTCCACAAATGGTGTTGGAAAAACTGGACAGCTACATAGAAAAGAATGAAACTGGGCCACTTTTTAACATCATACATAAAAATAAACTCAAAGTTGATTAAAGATCTAAATGTGAGACCTTAAACCATAAAACTCATAGAAGAAAACATAGGCAGTAATATTTCTGACATCAGCATAGCAACATTTTTCTAGATATATCTCTTAAAGCAAGGAAAACAAAAGCAAAAACAAACCACTGGGACTACACCAAAATAAAAAGCTTCTGCACAGTGAGAGAAACCATCAACAAAACAAAAAGACAACCTCCCGAATGGGAGAAGATATTTTCAAATGATGTATCCAATAAGAGATTAATATGCAGAATTTATTAAAAAAAAAAAAACACCTCAGCATCAAAAGAAAGGGCAGGGGAATAATCCAATTAAAAAATAGGCAGAGCACCTGAATATGTTCCTAAAAAAGACATTCAGATAGCCAACAGACTCATGAAAAGATGTTCAACATCACTAATCATCAAGGAATTGCAAAATCAAAATTCACCTGTCAGAATGGCTAATAAATCAGAAAGACAAGGGAAAAAAAAAGTGTTGGCAAGGATGTGGAGAAAAAGGAACTCTTGTGCCCTGTTGGTGGGTATGTAAATTGGCACAGCTACTATGGAAAACAGTATGGAATTCCTTTAAAAATTAAAAATAAAAATACTACATGATCCAATAATTCCACTACTAGCTGTTACCCAAAAGAACTGAAAACACTAATTCAAAAAGATACATGCATCTCTGTTTATTGAAGCATTATTTATAATACCCAAGATATTAAAGTAACCTAAGTGTCCATCCACAGATGAATGGATAAGGAAAATGTGGTGGATATATATATATATATATATATATATATATATATATATACACACACACCATATAT
>NW_024412417.1:2069249-2089133 GCF_014898765.1 Herpailurus yagouaroundi
TGGAATATTATGCAACCATGAAAGAGATGATTCCTTGCTATTTTGACAAAATGGGTGGATCTGGAGGTATTACGCTTACTTAGAAAAAATAAGAGCATATAATTTCATTCATATGTGGAATCTAAAAAAAAACAAAACAAATGAATAAGCAAAGAATCAGACTTATAAAAACAGATTTATAAGATGCCCAGAGAAAGGGGGTTGGCAGATGGGCAAATTGGTGAAGGGGAGTGGGAGATACAGGCTTCCAGTTATGGAATGAAGAAGTCATGGGAATAAAAGGCACAGCATAGGGAATATAGTCAATGATGTTGCAATAGCGTTTTGTAGTAAAGATGATAGCTACATTTATGGTGAGCATAGAATAATGTACAGAGAAGTTGAATCACTATGTTTTACACCTGAAACTAATATAGCATTGTGTCTACTATGCCCAAATAATAAAAAAAAACATGTTGCATTGTTTGGTTTTCTTCTATGAGGATTCTAAACTATAGAGATGTCCCATAAAAGACATAATTTTACGTGTGACTTACTTTTATATCTTCCTCTTTATATATCTTGCTGGATAGATGATAGATAGATAGATAGATAGATGATAGATATTCTATATCATGCAGTCTAATTTGAGGCAAGAATAAATTATCTTGAAAAACTACAAAAAAGAAATTTATTTATAGTATTAGAAAATAGTTTTCTTTTGCTTTAACAATTTTTTTTCTCTCTTTCAGAATTCATCAATACCAAAACCTTTTCTAGATCTAAGGAGATAGCAGTGAATAAAACAAAGTCTCTGCTCTCACAGACTTTACATTATATAGCATGTAGTGTCAAATGATGATAAAAGTAATGAACAAGGGAAAACCTTTTTAAGGGGAGAAAAATGGAGCATGGAGTGTAGCTTTATGTAAGGAAGGAAAAGAAATTGACTCAGAAAGGAGACATGAAGCGGATGAGTGACCAAATCAGTCGTACAGCCATCGGGTGTAAAGTAATGCAAGGAGAATAAACAATAATGCAAAATCCTGAGGATAAGATGAATATATTTAAGGAAATGCTAGAAAGCCAATGTAGACCTTGGCTTTTAATTTGAATAAGATTAGAAGCCTTTGGCATAGTATGATTTAAATTTAAAACATCACCTTTGTCAATAGATAAAAGACTGTAATCAGGGCAAGAGCAAGGACAGAAAGAAGAGACCATTTAGGAGGCAACTGCAATAACTTATGTGACAGATGATGGTAGCATCATCAACTTATGTGAGACATGATGAGAAACAGCCTTCATGAGCTGACATTCTAGATGGGAGTATAAAGGAAGTAGCACCAAGGATGATTCCAGAGTTTTGGTCTGAGCAACTTAAAGAATGAAATTACAATTTACAGAAATAGGGGGATCCTAGGAGAACTGGTTTTGAGAAATGGGAATCAGTGGGGTATATTTAGGCATGCTGGTTTGAGATACCTATTAGATATCTAGGATGTTGGGCAGGCGGTAGGGTTCATGGGAGAAAACTAGCCTGAAGATACAGCAGTTGTGGCAGACATTGTTAATGCATATCCTCTGAGGACCCACCATTTTTACTTGCGTTTGTTCAACCTCTAACCGTGATGACTTTGACTCAGCTTAAGGGCTTTCTCTAGACATTGAATTGTCTATACATGTGGCAGGCTTGAAGTGCCAGGGAAATGCAGTCCCCCAGAGAATGGATAAATCTGAAGTATCTGCTATGCAGTTGCAGTGAAAATTAAGCTCTAGTTCCCCAGTGGTAACTTCACTTCCTTGTCTCACTTTCCCACACCCCTATTAAAGCTTCCTGGGATCGTCTTCCAAACAGCTGCTTGCAGTTGATTTCTCATCTTGTGGTCTGCTTCTGAGAGAAACTAAACAAAGACAGCAATCATTAGCATATAGATAATACTCAAAGCTATAAGATTAGGTGAGATCACTAGGGATTATGTGAATATTTCAAAGAAAACAGACCTAAAGACTTAGTCCTGAATGATTCCCACACTTAGATGTAAGGGAGATGAGAAGGAAGCAGGACAGATTACTAAGAATAAATGGCTAGTGACACAAGGGGGAAATTAGAAGAAGGTAGTGTTCTAAGAAACTAAGTGAAGAGGTTATGATTAGGACTGTCAAAAGTCACTACTCTGGAGAAACAGTAATGGCCTCAAACTATGGAATTTGGTAGCAGAAGATGGTGGCATTAATAAAGTCTACTTCTCAGTAGATAAAAATTGAAATGAAAATTCAGTTTCAAACTCTATTTTTACTGAGTTTTTGGGTCAAATATCTGGACAGATTTCTTGCCTTACATCACATTTTTATCTTCCAATAGTCCCTTCTTGCCTAAAAATCTTTGATCCAGTTAACTATCCAATTACCTGTCAATAAGTAAAAAAACAACAACAACAACAAAAAACAAACAAAGAGAGAGAAAATGATAAGGCAAAGTGGGTGACTGGTAAAGCAATGTCTTTGAGAAAAGAAAAGGAATGGAATCCAAAAAGATGTTTTATTTGTTATTTGTTGTTGTTGTTTTATTTGTTTGTTTATTTATTTGTTTTGTTTACAGAGTAGATGCTTTATATAGTTCTTCTGAGTGTTATCACTAAAACATAAATATACATTTTATACAATATATATAAATATAATTTAATATGTCTAATAAAGTAGGCTCCAAGTTAAATTGCTACCAATTCAAACTCTGCAATCTATCTCAGATGGACATGATTTATCTTATAAGACAATATTTTCAGTTTCTTTCAACAGAACAACAAATCCCAATTGAATTCAACAAGAAAGGAAACAACAAGAGCTCATATGACTGAGAAGTGTAGAAACATGATTGATTTCAGGTGCAATTTATGACTGTGGTTCAAACAAAGTGAAGAGGAAACACTTCTCACCTCCCTTCTCTTTGTTGGCCTCATTCTTGGGAGGCTGTCCCTTGTGGTCCCAAAATTGGCTGCAGGTTATAGAGATTGAAAGTGAGGGAGAGAGAGAAAGAGAACTCAGTTGAGGGATTCTCTCATCCTTCAGAAAAAGAATGGAGAGAAGTAGAGAAAGAAAACCCCTAAGATGATCATCTCCAACTAGATTAGAAACATCAGAGAAATTTTTAACTCTACTTATTAAGCTAATATTTTCTGAGCATCATTGTTTGTGTATCAGACATAAATAATGTCCCAAAGAACAGGGAAGAATATATCCTTCTTACTAAGGGCATACACACCACAAGAGATTTAAAATTTAAAGACATAGATACATTGATTAGTGAATTAATTAGATAACAAATAAAACAAAAAATACCAGGATGGAAATGGAAGCTATGCTGAAAAATATAATAGGGTTATGTGATGGAGAGTGACTGATGGCTGCTGTAGATCGGTGGTCAGAGAAGGCCTTTCTGAGCTATGAAATTTAAGCTGAATTCTAAATGATGAGTGAGTCAGTCCATCCAAAGACCTGGGGGAAAACCAGATTCAGAATGAAGAGATCTTACAAAGAACCTAAGTTTTAATGTTTATGGAACAAAAAGAAAATCACTGTGACTACATAGTCCAGGGAAAGGGGAGAATTATATTATATGAAACTGAGTGCAATAGCAGGGGAAATGACACAGGACTTTCTAGCCTGAACAAGGAGTTTGAATTTAATTCTGAGCATAATAATAAGCATAGGCTTAAGGAGAAGAGTGAAATGATCTCATTACTGACTTAAAGAGTCATTCAGACTATTGTGTGAAGGCTGGATGATATAGGGGTAAAGGTGAAATAAAGAGAACTAAAGAGTTTATGTTTTAGTCTACATAAAATATGATCATGGCCTAGATGAAAGTAAAGAACATTGTGGAAGAAGCAGACGGATTTGGCATAAGTTTTGGAGGTAGACTCGATAGAACCTGTTGATTGCTTTGATATGGGGAATAGACTAAATAGAGGAGCTAAAGTTAAATTTTATATTTTTTTCTGGGCTAATGGATAGATTAAGGGGCCATTTGTTTGGTATAGGAAAGAATGGAAGTAGCACATTTGGGTGTGGGGAATGGGCATCAAGAATTTCATCTGGCTATTGTTATCATCAGATGCTTACAAGGCATCCATGTAGCAATGTTTAGCAAGGAGTTGGACATGAATCTGGTGTACAAGGAAAGATCATAAAGGAAAATAAAGATTTCAGAGTCATCAGTGCATGAAAGGATGTTGAAAGAAGATATAGACATCAACTAGCCAATCCAACTAGAGATTAGGCCAAACCTTGAGAAACTGGATATATGGAAAAGGGAAGAGACCACAGAATAAAAAGGCTAAACAGAGGAAGAGAAATCAGCAAAGAGCCTAGAAAAGGTGACTAGATCACAATAATCAAGACAAGAAAAAATCCTTTCAAGTAGGACCTGGTTAAGTGAGCCAAATACCGATAAAAGGACACATAAATGACCACCAGATTTTACAACATGGAGAACCACCACTGACTTTGACAAAAGCTGTCTCACTGGTGTGATGGATAAAAACCAGAGTGAAGTAAGCTGAAGAGAGAATATAAGGTAACCAAGTGTGGATACAGTGACTATGGTAATTCTACTAGAGAGTCACTGGGGCAGCAAAGGAGGATGATTTACTTAAGAAAAGATACTAGCGATGCCTGGGTGGCTCAGTTGGTTAAGCGCCTGACTCCTGATTTTGGCTCAGGTCAGCATCTCATGGTTCTTGAGACCCAGACCCTCACTGGCTCTGTGGTGACAGCACAGAATCTGCTTGTGATTCTCTCTCTCTCTTTTTTTAAT
Organism: Herpailurus yagouaroundi; assembly: GCF_014898765.1. Taxonomy (NCBI): domain Eukaryota; kingdom Metazoa; phylum Chordata; class Mammalia; order Carnivora; family Felidae; genus Herpailurus; species Herpailurus yagouaroundi. The sequence goes on from NW_024412417.1 coordinate 2,074,045, forward strand.
TAGGAAAATTAAATTGTCTAATTTTTTATTGAGGTAATTGACATTATATTAGTTTCAGGTATACAACACAATGATTCGGTATTTGTATATATGTCAAAATGATCACCACGATAAATCTAGTTGACATCCATTGCCATACACTGTTACAGTTTTTTTTTTCTTGTGGTAAGAACTTTTGAGATCTACTCTCATAGCAACTTTCAAATATCCAATGCAGTATTATTAGCTATAGTCATCATAACTGAAACATACATAATCATACATATCGTCACTTATAACTGGAAATTTGTACCTTTTGATCTCCTTCACCCATTTGGCTCACTCCCCCACCTCCCACCTCTGGCAACCATCAATGTGTTCTCTGTATCCATGAGTTTGTTTTTATTTTTTTGTTTTTTATTTTATTATATATATATATACATATATATATGTGTATATATATATATATATATATAATTTATTGTCAAACTTGTTTCCATACAACACCCAGTGCTCATTCCAACAGGTGCTGGATTAATACAACATGTAGTACACAGCGCAGGATGCTCTCATAAAATGTAAATAATTATGGAAGTTGTGCATATAATCCAATATAAATTAAAAACAAACAATAGTTTTTTCAGATTATGTAACTCTTATTTAGCTTCTCAGAATCTGGGTGTTGTGGGACATAAAAGTTTAAATTAGAAGGAAAAAAAGAGTGAATGAAGGCAGTAAAAGAAAGGAGAGAGATACAGAATAGGAAAAAAGAATGCAAAAAAAAATGCTAGCAGTTTTCTTTCTTCACAAGTTTCTTTGCATGCTCTTGGACATTACTACACATTTTAGAGGACATGCACTCATGAATTTAGAAATTTGAAGTTCTGAGTTTGAATTTTAGTTTTGCCTCATAATCTCTCTGAGATACAGTTTCTATATTGGAGAAAAGAAAATAACATTATGTCCCATAAACTTACGCCCCACATAGAGTTTCGTATGATTAAGTAAAATTAGGTATTATACATAGTAGACAAAAGAAAGGTCAGACAGCACCTTGGATATACTAGTTTGGGTACGATTAACTACCATACAGATGTACGTGATTATTCCAATGTATCAAATAAAGAATTGGTTCACTTCTTGTTTGAACTTACATAATTATTTCAAAGTCCTATATTCTTTATCAAATTATATTTGATGCTTGATGCAAATTAAGTGGTAAGTCAGTTTAAACTGAATGACTGGAATGTTAGTTGAAGCGCTATATTTCAATAAGATACCTCCTGTGGGAATTTATTAGAATTATTAAAATTTATTAGAATGTTAACAAATACTAAAATGAATTGTGGTGCTGCTTTTGTTTCTTGATATAATTCCTATTCCCCAGAATCAGAGTGAACACTGAACTGCACTCACAGAAGAAATCTCAGTGTGACAGCTCTTTAGTGAATTGCCATTTCCTAAATGCCTTTCCCATTGACATCTGCTCTGGAATTCTAGACTGCCAACTCAGTACTCCCACCCCTGATGGGCTTATGACGGCTGCTGCATCAGGCAGTATGCCATAAATACTAGCCCAAGCTGGAGAGAAATTCCTGTAAATGAAGATTAAAGAAAACCACTTTGTAATTGGCTGAGCTATGGAATTCATGTACCTTCTAATGTCATAAATCAACTTACACTGTACAGTCACTGACCATTTAATTAATAGCTTCATGTTCTTCTTCCAGTCCAGAGAGGGTCACCAAGGACAAGATATAAAAGGTGCAAAATTTCTACCAGCCTCTGTATTACTCTAAGAATCAAAATATTGTCACATTAGCAAAAATAATTACTGAGACAGCATCAGACACTTTTCAGAAGCGAAGAAAAAACAAGTAATTTTTCTCTCTGCATATATTTCCTATCTTCTCTCTCTAGCTTCCTACATGTATTTTTATGTACAGCAATATAATAGAGCCAGCATCTCTAGTAAGAAATGAGCTGTATTTATATAGTGTCACTGATTTTCATAATTTTATATTTAAATGTATAAAATATACCCAAGGTTTAAACCCAACAACAGAATTCTCAGTCCAGGTAATGGATTATCACCAGAATAATTTAAATGGCAATTAAATAATCATTTAGTATATCTTAATACGATTAATATAATCTTTCACTAAAGTTTTCCTGATTAATTCGCTGAACAATGAGAAAAAGTCCTTTGCTACATCTGGAAAACACTGATAAATATAGCTTATAAATAGGGAAGAAATAGAATTAGTACAAGAAATGTTGGAAGAGAGTTACAAAGAATTATGAGCATCAGTCACACTCTATTAAAATCAGTAGACAAAGTATTAAACAGGCTTGTGAGTCAGTTTGAATTTTTATTTAAAAATATATCTGTTTCTGAAATGGAATTTACATTTTAAATGGTTATTTAAAATATGATCTCTAAGACTCAAAATTGTGTTTTAATGCTTATATCAGTCTTTAGTCATTAAGCCCATTCATTCCAAACGGACTGTCACTAGAACTGGTATTTCAAAATTGGCATAGCCACGGAGGAAGACAGATTGACCTGACTGACATAGCTCCTTCTGCTCCTAACCTGTGAATTTCAAAAACTGGCCTACTTAATATCAGGACTAGCAGTTACCATCACATCTTCTCTCCAAGTGTGAAGGCAAGGGAAGAAAATAGAAAAGCCAAATCAATTCAAATTCCATAGAACTTTTCTTTGCTATTGAAATAAAGAATGTATTTTTTACAGATTAACAGAAGTAGCATAATATTGTATTAACACACGGGCTTTGGAGTCACATTACGTATGTTCTTAATCAGATACGACTAGTTACTAGCTATATGATCTTAACTTTGTTAACCCCTCTTGGTCCCTGTTTTCTCATTTAAAATGAAGTGATTGTAGGGGCGCCTGGGTGGCTCAGTCGGCTGAGTGGCTCAGGTCATGAACTCGCGGTTCGTGAGTTGGAGCCCCGAGTGGGGCTCTGTGCTGATAGCTCAGAGCCTGGAGCCTGCTTCCAGATTCTGTGTCTCCCTCTCTCTCTGCGCCTCCTCCATGCTCTCTCTCTCTCTCTCACTCTCTCAAAAATAAACATTTAAAAAATAAATAATTAATTAAATAATTTTAAAATGTAGGAACTACTTTGGAGAGACTGCTGCTTTTCTCTCATTGCCAATTCTTCTTTTAAAGTACTAAACCTAACTTTTAGCTGAATGAATGTATGGTCACTCATTTGGGAAAAGAAAGAAAGAAAAAAGACACTTATCAGACTCGCCTCCTCATAGGTGTGGCTATATCAGTAAGTTATAGCCAATGAATGTAAGTGGAGGAGATGACTCCAATTTTTAAGAAGCATTCTTAAAAAAAAAAAAAAAAAAGAAAATACCTTTCTTAATCCCTTTCCCACTTTAATTGGCTGCAATGCAGACATTATGATCTGATCTGGAGCACCGATATTGTACCATAAAGCATGCTTGAGAATAGAAGTCACACCTACTAAAGCAGTGAGACACATGGATCCTGGGTCCCTGACACCATAGAGCATCATGCCTGCTCCTGATGACCACGTCAGCAAAGATTACCCCAGTAGCTTAAATTAGAAAGGATCATTTCTTACTCTTGATACTTTTCCATCTTGGGTCAATAAAAGGCTCTGCTTCATCTTGACCTGAATCAGAGACCAAAGCTGATGAAAACTTCACCGCATTGGAGTCTCATCTTCAGAGACAATAGAAAGACAAGAGAATAAAGTATGCATCAGATCTTACAGGGTCCCCCCCCCCCAGAAATGACACAATGCTTCCACTCATAATTAAGTGGCTAAGACAAGTCAGATGGCCACGTCTAACATCAAGGGCATGGAGAGGTATCGTCGTACCCAGTACCTGAAAGGAGAAGAATCAGAAACATTACTGAAGAACACTAATGATGATCACTACCTTCTGCTGTGGCACATTTAAGTGAGAAAAATATTTCTACTTGTGTAAGTCATTGTTAGTTTGTGTTTCCTACCCCTCATGACTGATTCAATTTAATTAACATACTATCAGACAGTGTTGGTTATGAAGATGAAAGCCGATGGGATGTATGAAGTGCCTCACACAGCCTGGTACGTGATAACCACTGGGTAAAAATAAGCCACATCATCACCATTTTCATTATAACAGAGTATTGCTGTCATCAGAGATGAATGTTTTAATCTGGGAGTAGAATTCACACTCCTGTTCCATGTATTTGATATCCCCAAGTCAAAAATCATTGTCCAAAAATTAACTGTGAGGAAAGTAATGTGTTTGGCAGTTGTAGTTTTGGCAAGGATGTGGGATATAAGGAAGCTCTCCTGCTGGAACTGTCAGTACTTCTCAGCTGGAACATCTCAGGAGCCTGTTTCAGAAGAACATGATGAAGTACTTCTATCTGTGCCAGAATGCAGCACCTCAAAGAATTTCTAGATCTGCTTACAAGTAAAGATGCCTTCCCTAGTACAGTTTCCCAAATTTTCCCACAAGGGAGAAATCAGGCTCTACAAAATCTCAACACATATTTTTGCCTTCATACAGACACGCACAGATTTTCTGACTTAACCCTAAGATCTTAGGTTCTTGGAAAAATTAAAAATACATACTCTTTGAGAAAAATCTGGACCCCAGATTGAATTCTATACCAAAGTGGGGTTTTTTTTTTTTTCAGACTTTGGGATATCAAGGTAGAGTCAAGATATGGGGGAGGAGTTATAATGAGAAAGGCTAATTTCTTCTTTTTATTTAGTTCCTCTAGTAGTTATTTTCTGTTTTTACTTTTAAATAAACTTTAACTTTTGCAAAAAGAAAAAAGACAACATGACTCTGTTTCTCATAGGCTAGAATATTCCATTCCATTTTGCATCAAGAAAAGAAAGAATGTAAAACCCCACCTCTCACCATGCATGTTATTGTTTATAGTGTCCAAAGCTTTATTGTTTACTAATCCCAAGTTTTTCACCCATATAGCCACATGCCATGATGTCTCGCCTGTCTAGAATACAGTTATCTATAGTAATCCACAATGCTTTCTCTAAAAAGAAAATGTGATCATGATTCATACTTATTTAAAACTCTAAAATGGAATGACAAATAAAATAAACTAGTTCTCCAGTCCTCTTCGTTTGAAAATCTATAGTTCACATTACTGATTACTGGAGTCTGTTCAACGATTTTGGACTCAAGAAGCACTACTATATTTTAGCCATCTTGAATTATTCTCTCTCTCTGTCTCTCTCTCTCTCTCTCAATGTTTATTTATTTTTGAGAGACAGAGAGACAGAGTGTGAGCAGGGGAGGGGCAGAGACAGAGAGGGAGACACAGAATCCAAAGCAGGCTCCAGACTCTGAGCTGTCAGCACAGAGCTCAATGCTGGACTCGAACTCACAAACTGTGAGATCATGACCCAAGATGAAGTCAGTACTTGACTAACTGAGCCACCCGGGTGCCCCATTGAAATTTTCTCAGTACAATTTTCTGATGTGCAAAATCAAATGCATTGTATACTCACACGCATTGGATTAGATTTGTTCACTGATAGCAAAAGTTATTTGCTTTAAAAGCAGTTATATAGAGTGGGATTTTTAAAGCACCTACTGTTCTGTATAATATCCATACTAAAGGTGGTGGTAATTCATCCCAGCTTATGACCTTCGTTGTTCATTTTCATCTAAAGTCTCATTGACATAGAATATAAACAACAGGAAACCAAAATTAGAGAATATGATCTGGAATACTGATTTTCTTGTTATATGATGTAAAAAGAGCAAAGAAAAAAAGAAGAAAAAGAAAAAAGAAATTCCACCTCCTAATATGATGTAGTAGCTCATAGGTCAATGCTCTCCCTGCCACTCTTAGAGATAGCTGGATAAATTACAAAACTCAGGTATTAAAGGTTTCAGGGATTTCTGTAAGTAAGGAGGATTATTAGATGAACTAAAATGCCAGAAAGAATGGAACTTTTTCAAGATAAGCTGGTGATTACCAGCTGTGTTTTTCTCTATGGGCATTCGGCAATCCTCTGTGTAAGGTTTATGCACTTGTCCACACTTCAGGCTTTCCTAGGCTGAAAGTCTCTAATGGGGAAAAGAGACACTGACAATGTTTTAAGTAGCTACATGGAGCTGTAGAGGATAAGAATGGGGCTTAAAACTTCTAAAGTTCTAGCACTATCAGAAAAATTATAAAATCACATTCTGTATTAGACTGTAATAAGCCAAGGACAATGTTGTAACTTCTAGAGTTACCATACAATAATAGCAATAGAATGTGTAGCATTTTAATGAATTTTTTAAAAATTGCATATTTTTTGAAAATCTGATCAATCTAAAAGAAAGCAAAAGGAAAAGTTGAAAAGGAACATAAGAATGGGCCAAATGCAGATAACTAATAAAATAATAATATATTTCCAAATAAATCAATAATTAAAAGTAATTGGAAAAAATAATCTAATTAAAAGAATTGACTATAAGCATAGATGAAAATGAAAAACCCTAGAAGTAACAAAAAAGGGTGGGGACTCACAGCAACTAGTACATAATCTCTACAACTTACTATGGATCCTACTAACTGGTTCAGAGCTCTATTTGTGACCCCATAGTTCTCCTCACCCATGGACCCCCACAAATGGCATATGAGCTTCCACAGATGGCACTTGTGAGCTCCTAAAGACAGTATATAATGATTATCAGCTGGCTTGACTCTACTACATTGGGAGAAAGTGCAAAATCTTGGAGATTTCAAGGCACTTCCTCAGGAAAAAGAAACTATAAGGCTATCAACACCTGGCCTGGCTTTGTGAGATTAAGAGAAAACATAAAAACCATAAGACTTTTTCCTAAAGAGGGAACAAGAGCAATGGAGCAGACACATCCATAGAAAAGGTCTGAGAGACAGACCACCAGAACCTCTAGTCAGGCAGACTGGTGAAATTCTTTCCTGAAGCCAGTCAAAAAAACTAGAGGAGGTGACTGATTCTTCAAATGTGAAAATAGCAATGCAAGACTTCAAAGTATATGAAGAACCAAGGAAATATGACACCACCAAAAAACAAAAACAAAGCCCCAATGGTTGATCCCCTCCAAAATGGAGATCTATAAATTTTCTGAGAAAGAATTTAAAATAATTGTCTTAAGGAAACTCAGTGCTATAATAGAACACAGATATATGACTAAATGAAAAAAAAAAATACATGAACAGAGTGAGTTTAATAAAGAGGTAGAAATCATAAATAAGAACCATAGAAATTCTGGAGCTGAAGAATACAATGGTTGAACTGAAAAAAAAATTCCGTAAAGAGCTTTAATAGCAGACTCAATAGAGCAGAGGAATCAGCAAATTTGAAGGCAGATAATTTGAAATTACTATAATAGAAGATCAACAACAAATAAGAATGACAGAGAAATTAAAAAATCCCATAGGGCTTATGGTAAACCATTAAGTGAATCAACATAAACATTTTGGGAATCTCGAAAGTATCAGAGAAAGAGAAAGGGGTAGATATCATATTTAAAGAAATAATGACAAAATATTTCTCAAAACTAGGGAGGGAAATGAATATTCAGAACCATGAAGACCAAAGAAATCCAAACAGATTGAACATAAAGAGTCTTTCACTAATTGTTATTATTATCTTCACACATTATCATCAAATTTTTTAAAGGCAATGACAAAGAATTTTGAAAGCAGGAGAAGACTTATAACATACAAAGGAACCAAGAAAACATATGAACATTTAAAACTCACTGATGAAGTACAGTTAAATTCAGAATACTCTAGTACTATAATCATGGTGCATATCTCACTTTTAGCTCTAATATAGAAAGTAAAAAGACAAAAGATTATAATAACTCTACCCATGATAATTTCTTAATGTTACATAATATAACAAGATTCAAGTTGTTAATGGTTATGTAATATACAAGATGTACATTGTGATATGAATACCATAAGATGTCAGGAGTAGAGAAAAGCAAAAATGTACAGTTTTGTGTGCAAATTAAACTCAAGTTTTTATCACCTTAAAATAGACTGTTATAAGATATTTAATGTAAGCCTTATGGTAATCACAAAGAAAAAATCTATAGTAAATACACAAAAGATAAAGAAATTAAAGCATGCTATTATTAAAAACCACCCAGTAACAAAGTAAGACAGCAAGAGAAGAAAAGAACAAAGGAAGTACAAAATAGTCACAACACAAAACACTAACAAAATGTCAATAATAAGTCCTTACCTATCTATAATCATTTTAATGTAAACTGATTAAATCTTCAATTAAATAATATGGAGTGACTGAATTAATAAAAAATACAAGACCCAACTATATGCCACCAAAGAGATACTCACTTTAGCTTTAAGGATTCATATAGGTTAAAAGTAAAGGGATAGAATAAGACATATCATACAAATAGTCAACGAAAGTGATCAGATATGGCTATACTTATGTCAGACAAAATAGACCTTAGGTTGAAAACTGTCAGAGACAAAGAATGACACTATATAGTGATAAAGGGGTTAATGTATTATGAATATACAATAATTGTAAACATAAGTGCACCCAAAATCAGACCACCTATGACATATAACTCAAATTTTAAAAGAATTAAAGAAAGAAATTGACAGCAATGCAATAATAGTAGACTTTATTACTCCACTGTAAACAGTGGATAGATCATCCAGACAGAAAAATCAATAAGGAAACCATGGAGTGGAACAACACTACAGACCAAATGCACCTAACAGACATACAGACCATTCTATCCAAAGGCAGCATAATACACATTTTTCTCAAGTGCACATGCAATAGTCTCCAAGATAGATCATAACAGAACAAGTCTTTAAAAATTTTAAGAAGGTTTAAATATCTCAAGTATCTTTTTGGTCTACAGTGGTATGAAATAACAAGAGGAAAATGGGAAAATTCACAAATATGTGTAAATTAAACAACAACACGCTCTGAAATAACAGGAAGGAAGAAATCACAAGGAAAATCAAAAAGTACCTTGAGACGAAAAAAAAAAACCCACAAAACAAGATGGAAATAAAACATACCAAAACTTATGGGATGCAGAAAAAGCAGTCCTATAAGTCCTAAGTTTGTAGCAATGATGATTACATTAGAAGGAGAAGAAGAAGAAGAAGAAGAAGAAGAAGAAGAAGAAGAAGGAGGAGGAGGAGGAGGAGGTCGTTTCAAAGAGCCTAGTTTTACACATCTAGGATCCAGAAAAACATGAACACACTAAGAACAAGATTAGCAGAAGGAAATAATAAAGATTAAAGCCAAAATAAATTACATAGGGACTAGAAAAACAATAATAGATGTAAACGAAACTGAGTTGGTTTTTTAAACAGATAAACAAATTTAACAAACTTTTAAATAGATTAAGAAAAAGAGAGAGAAAACAAAATAAGGAAACGAAAGAGAAGAAACTATAACACCACAGAAACACATAGGATCATAAGAGACTACTATGAACAATTGTATGCCAATAAATTATAAAAGAAACTAAAAGAAGTGGATTAACTCTTAGAAACATACAGCCTACCAGGACTGAATGATGAAAAAATATAAAATTGAAAAGATCAATTTCTAGTAAGAAGATAACAAGTGCTGGCAAGGATGAAGAAAAGGAAACCCTGATGGGGATATAAATTGCTATAGCCATTATAGAAAACAATATGGAAGCTCCTCAAAAGTTTTAAAATAGAACTACAATATGATCCAACAACCCCACTTCTGGGTATTTATACAAATAAATTGAAATCAGGATTTTGAATAAATACTTGTACTCTCATGTTCAGCGCAGCATTATTCACAATAGCCAAGATACGAAAACAACCTCAATGTCTGTCAACAGATGAAGGGAAAAAGAGATTAGATTTGTGCTTTCAGAAGTCAAGGGGTGGGGGGAGGGGGAATTGAAGGAAGATGGTCAAAAGGTATAAACTTCCAGTTATAAGATAAATAAGTTCAATGGTTGTAAAGTACATGATGACTATAGTTAACACTGCTCTAGGGTATTTTTGAAAGTTGTTTATGAGCATAGATCCTAAGAGTTTTCATCACAAAGAAAAAAAACTTTTTTTAAATTTTAAACTTTTTTTTGTGTGTGTGTACCAATATGAGATGATAGATGTTAACTAAACTTTATTGTGGTAATCACTTCACAATATATTTAAGTCAAATCATCGTCCTGTACACTTTAAACTTAGACTAACAACCCAGTAGAAAAATGGACAAAGATCTTGAAGTATATTTTATAAAAGAAGATATACAAATGGCTAATAGACCTGTCTAAGGGCAGTCATTAGGGAAATTAAAATGAAAATCAGAATGTTATATCAGTACACATTTATCATAATGGCTAAAGTTTTTTAAAAGACTAAAAGTACATGTTTGGCAAGTATGTGGAGTAACTGAAATTGTCATAGATTCTGATACAAATGTAAATCAGTAAAACTGCCGTGGAAAACCACTTGTATGCTACTGTTCAACTTGTACATACCACATGACCCATGTAACATATAACAGAAATGTGTACATATGTAAACCAAAAAAAAACCAAAACCAAACGAACAAGTACTAGGATGTTCATAGTAATACTATTTATAAGAGTTTATATTGGAAACACCAAAAAATACACCAATAGTTTAAAGGATAAACACATTTTGATGTTTACACAATTGGACAGTATTACAAAAGCTCAAAATTATGTTCAAAAGCATAATGTTGAGTGATTGAAAGAAGCCAGACATAAATAAACAAGAACTGGATGCTTCCACTTATAAAGTCCCAAAACAAACAAAATTAATGTACACCATTAGAAATCCTGGAAGTAGTGTCTAGATGGAGCTTCCTCTGATTACTATATGGGCTTGTCTGCATAGTGAATGAAATGTGCATTACTTCAATAAAAGTGTTTTTATAAAGCAAAAAAATTTTTCAGAGATTTCAATATCTTTATTGAGGATTTTCTATAAATATCTCTTTATTTTTCTAGTTTAATAATGGCAGATTTCCTTTCTTCCTTTCTTCTCCCAATTTCTTTCCTGTATAAGAAAATGGATATGATAGGGGAAGCTGGGTGGCTCAGTCGATTAGGCGTCTGACTTTGGCTCAGGTCATGATCTCGCACTCTGTGAGTTTGAGCCCTGTGATGGGCTCTGTGCTGACAGCTCAGAGCCTGGAGCCTGCTTCTCATTCTGTGTCTCCCTCTCTCTCTACCCATCCCCTGCTCACTCTCTGTCTCAAAAATAAATAAACATTAAAAAAAAAAGCTTAAAAAGAAAATGGATATGATATTCAAAAGGATAGTCAAATGGGGCACCTGGGTGGTTCAGTCAGTAGGGCATCTGACTTTGGCTCAGGTCATGATCTCACAGTTCATGAGTTCGAGCCCCGCATCGGGCTCTGCGCTGACAGCTCAGAGCCTGCAGCCTGCTTTGGATTCTGTGTGTGTGTGTCTCTCTCTCTGCTCCTGCCCTGCTCGTGCTCTGTCTCTGTCTCTCAAAAAGTGAATAAATGTTAAAAAATAAAAAATAAATAAATAAATAAAAATTTTAAAAAGGATAGTCAAATGATAAGGAGACTATTACACCCTTTAGGGAGAAGAGCAAGTCAGGAAGCAGTCGATGTGGATTTAATAATACACGTGAAGGGTCAAGGACAAAAAAAGAAAAGGGAAATCTCAGGAAAATGTTCAATAACCCTATAGTAAGTTCTCAGCGTTTCATTTTACCACCCAGCATATAAAGTAGACATTATGGCAGCTCCTCTCACTATTCTGAATCCTTTCTGACTGTAAAAACCTCGCAGTTCTCATTTCATTTTTAACTATATTATTCATTGATCTTAAATTATTTGCCAAGAATTTCAGCTCCATCATCATTTCAGCCTTGAAAAAGTCTGTGATTTTACTAACAACAATAAACCTCTTTTGAAAGCTATCTTTGTTTCTAAAATTGCAACAGAGAAGCAAGCTATTGTAATAATATATTTAGCACCATGGAATTCATTTATTCCCAATGCATTAAAAACCTTAAGATCTAGTTCCTATTTATTATTAGAAGTCATAATTTTTCACATTGCTGATGTTAAAGAATTAACATAGCAATGTTTGGATGATCTGAATGTATTTTAAGTGAATTGTTCTCCATTTTCCACCTTTCATGCCTCTGTTACATGCATCGCTTTCATTTTCTATATATGTTCCCATGATTTGTTTTATACATAAATATATAAATATATATTACATATACTAATATTTATTCCTTAATATAAAAATCCACATTCTTTGTGATAATTCTTAGAAATTATTGTAAACTTACAAAATACACAATTTTACATGTTTAGCTCTGTGCCTCAGTTAACTGTTTTTGTGACAGGTGTCAAATGCACCCTAAATTAAGTAATTCAGATACCATGAAGATAATCCATCTTAGCGAACTGAGTTTCCTAGAAAACCAAAATATAATTTTTCCGTAGTTGTTTCATTTTTTTTTTCTATTTTTTCATTTATCTCTGTTTATTTTTTTCATTTTTTTTAAATTTTAATTCAAGTTAGTTAACATATAGTGTTGTATTGATTTCAGGAATAGAATTTAGTGATTTATCAGTTACATTAGAATAACCAGGACTCATCCCAACAAGTTCCCTCCCTAATGACTATCACCCATTTAGCCCATCCCTCCACCAACTTCCCTTCCAGCAACCCTCAGTTCTCTGTATTTATGAGTCTCTTATGGGTTGCCTCCCTCTCTGTTTTTATCTTATTTTTCATTCTCTTCCTCTATGTTCATCTGTTTTGTTTCTTAACTTTTACATAAGAGTGAAATCATTTGATATTTGTCTTTCTCTCACTGACTTATTTCACTTAGCATAATACATTCTAGTTCTATCCATGTTGTTGCAAGTGGCAAGTTTTCATTCTTTTTTTTTTAACCATTTTTTCTTTTTTTTTTATTTATATATGAAATTTATTGTCAAATTGGTTTCCATACAACACCCAGTGCTCATCCCAAAAGGTGCCCTCCTCAATACCCATCACCCACCCTCTCCTCCCTCCCACCCCCCATCAACCCTTAGTTTGTTCACAATTCTCAACAGTCTCTTATGCTTTGGCTCTCTCCCACTCTAACCTCTTTTTTTTTTTTCTTCCCCTCCCCCATGGGTTACTGTTAAGTTTCTCAGGATCCACATAAGAGTGAAAACATATGGTATCTGTCTTTCTCTGTATGGCTTATTTCACTTAGCATCACACTCTCCAGTTCCATCCACGTTGCTACAAAAGGCCATATTTCATTTTTTCTCATTGCCACGTAGTATTCCATTGTGTATATAAACCAAAATTTCTTTTTATTTTTATTTTTTTTAAATTTTTTTTGTTCAACGTTTATTTATTTTGGGGACAGAGACAGACAGAGCATGAACGGGCGAGGGGCAGAGAGAGAGGGAGACACAGAATCGGAAACAGGCTCCAGGCTCTGAGCCGTCAGCCCAGAGCCCGACGCGGGGCTCGAACTCACGGACCGCGAGATCGTGACCTGGCTGAAGTCAGACGCTTAACCGACTGCGCCACCCAGGTGCCCCTAAACCACAATTTCTTTATCCATTCATCAGTTGATGGACATTTAGGCTCTTTCCATAATTTGGCTATTGTTGAGAGTGCTGCTATGAACATTGGGGTACAAGTGCCCCTATGCATCAGTACTCCTGTGTCCCTTGGATAAATTCCTAGCAGTGCTACTGCTGGGTCATAGGGTAGGTCTATTTTTAATTTTTTGAGGAACCTCCACACTGCTTTCCAGAGCGGCTGCACCAATTTGCATTCCCACCAACAGTGCAAGAGGGTTCCCGTTTCTCCACATCCTCTCCAGCATCTATAGTCTCCTGATTTGTTCATTTTGGCCACTCTGACTGGCATGAGGTGACACCTGAGTGTGGTTTTGATTTGTATTTCCCTGATAAGGAGCGACGCTGAACATCTTTTCGTGTGCCTGTTGGCCATCCGGATGTCTTCTTTAGAGAAGTGTCTATTCATGATTTCTGCCCATTTCTTCACTGGGTTATTTGCTTTTCGGGTGTGGAGTTTGGTGAGCTCTTTATAGATTTTGGAGACTAGCCCTTTGTCCGATATGTCATTTGCAAATATCTTTTCCCATTCCGTTGGTTGCCTTTTTGTTTTGTTGGTTGTTTCCTTTGCTGTGCAGAAGCTTTTTATCTTCATAAGGTCCCAGTAATTCACTTTTGCTTTTAATTCCCTTGCCTTTGGGGATGTGTCGAGTAAGAGATTGCTATGGCTGAGGTCAGAGAGGTCTTTTCCTGCTTTCTCCTCTAAGGTTTTGATGGTTTCCTGTCTCACATTCAGGTCCTTGATCCATTTTGAGTTTATTTTTGTGAATGGTGTGAGAAAGTGGTCTAGTTTCAACCTTCTGCATGTTGCTGTCCAGTTGTCCCAGCACCATTTGTTAAAGAGACTGTCTTTTTTCCATTGGATGTTCTTTCCTGCTTTGTCAAAGATGAGTTGGCCATACGTTTGTGGGTCTAGTTCTGGGGTTTCTATTCTATTCCATTGGTCTATGTGTCTGTTTTTGTGCCAATACCATGCTGTCTTGATGATGACAGCTTTGTAGTAGAGGCTAAAGTCTGGGATTGTGATGCCTCCTCCTTTGGTCTTCTTCTTCAAAATTACTTTGGCTATTTGGGGCCTTTTGTGGTTCTGTATGAATTTTAGGATTGCTTGTTCTAGTTTCGAGAAGAATGCTGGTGCAATTTTGATTGGGATTGCATTGAATGTGTAGATAGCTTTGGGTAGTATTGACGTTTTGACAATATTTATTCTTCCAATCCATGAGCAGGGAATGTCTTTCCATTTCTTTAAATCTTCTTCAATTACCTTCATAAGCTTTCTATAGTTTTCAGCATACAGATCCTTTACATCTTTGGTTAGATTTATTCCTAGGTATTTTATGCTTCTTGGTGCAATTGTGAATGGGATCAGTTTCCTTATTTGTCTTTCTGTTACTTCATTGTTAGTGTATAAGAATGCAACTGATTTCTGTACATTGATTTTGTATCCTG
>NW_024412417.1:2094133-2211773 GCF_014898765.1 Herpailurus yagouaroundi
TTGTTTTTTGGGTGTCGAGTTTGAGATGTTCTTTATAGATTTTGTAGTAACCGTTTATCTGATACATCATTTACAAATATCTCCAATTTTGTCAGTTGCCTTTTGTTTTGTTGACTGTTTCCTTCACTGTGCAGAAGATTTTTATCTTGATGAGGTCCAAATAGTTTGCTTTTGCTTTTGTTTCTCTTGCTTCTGGAGACATGTCAAGAAAAAATTGGTGTAACTGAGGTCAAAGAGGTTGTTGCCTGTTTTCTCCTCCAGGATTTTGATGGTTTCCTGTCTTATTTTAGGTCTTTCATCCATTATGAGTTTATTTTTGTGTACAGTGTAAGAAAGTGGTCTAGTTTCATTCTTCTGCATGTTGCTGTCCAGTTTTCCCAGCACCATTTCCTGAAAAGACTGTCTTTTTTCTATTGGATATTCTTTCCTGATTTGTTGAAGATTAGTTGGCCATACATTTGTGGGTCCATTTCTGGGCTCTCTATTCTGTTCCATTGATCTATGTGTCCATTTTTGTGATGATTATAGCTTTGTAATCCAGCTTAAAGTCTGGAATTGTGATGCTTCTACCTTTTGTTTTCTTTTTTCAATGTTACTTGGGCAATTCAGGGTCTTTTCTGTTTCCATACAAACCTTAGAACTGTTGTTCTAGTTTGTGAAGAATGCTGGTGTTATTTTAATAGGAATTGCATTGAATGTGTAGATGGTTTGGGGTAGTACAGACATTTTAACAATATTTGTTCTTCCAATCCATGAATGTGGAATGTTTTTCCATTTCTTTGTGTCTTCTTCAATTTCCTTCATACGTGTTCTGTAGTTTCAGTGTACTGATCTTCTACTTCTTTGGTTAGGTTTATTCCTAGGTATCTTATGGTTTTTATATGCAACTATAAGTGGGATTGATTCCTTGAATTCTCCCTCTACTGCTTCATTATTGGTGCATAGAAATCCAACAGATTTCTTTATGTTGATTTATATCCTGCGACTTTGCTGAATTCATGCATCAGTTCTAGCAGTGTTTGGTGGAGTTTTCCATGTAGGTTGTCATGTAGTCTGGGAAGAGTGAAAGTTTGACTTCTTCCTTGCCAATTTGCATGCCTTTGGTTCTTTTTGTTGTACGATTGCTGAGGCTAGGAGTTCCAGTACTATGTTGAATATCAATGATGAGAGTGGACACCCCAGTTGTGTTCCTGACCTTAGGGGCAAAGCTCTCAGTTTTTCCGCATTGAGGATGATATTAGTTGTGAGTCTTTCAAATATGCTCTTTATGATGTTGAGGTATGTTCCTTCCATACCCACTTTCGTGAGGGTTTTTATCAAGAAAGGATGCTTTATTTTGTCAAATGCTGTTTCTGCATCTATTGACAGGGTCATATGGTTCTTATCCTTTCTTCTACTAATGTGATATTTCATGTTGATTGATTTGCAGATATTGAATGACCCCTGCAGCCCAGGAATAAATTTCACTTGATTGTGGTTAATAATTCTTTTAATGTGTTGTTGGATCCAGTTTGCTAGTTAGTATCTTGCTGAGAATTTTTGTATGCATGTTCGTCAGGGAAATTTGTAGTTCTCCTTTTTAGTGGGGTCTTTGTCTGGTTTTGTAATCAAGGTAATGCTGGCTTCATACTATGAGTTTGGAAGTTTTCCTTCCATTTCTATTTTTTGTAACAGTTTCAAAAGAATAGGTATTAATTCTTCTTTAAATGTCTGGTAGAATTCCCCTGGGAAGCCATCCGGCCCTGGACTCTTGTTTGTTGGGAGATTTTTGATTTACTGATTCAATTTCTTTACTGGTTATGGGACTGTTCAAAATTTCTATTTCTTCCTGTTTAAGTTTTGGTAGTTTATATGTCCTTAGAAATTTATCCATTTCTTGCAGATTGCCCAATTTGTTGACATATAATTGCTCATAATATTCTCTTATAACTGTTTGTTTTTCTGCAGTGTTTATTGTGACCTCTCCTCTTTCATTTGTAATGTTATCAATTGGGTCCTTTTTCTTTTTGACAAGTCTGGCTACGGGTTTATTGATTTTGTTAATTCTTTCAAAGAAACAGCTCCTAGTTTTGTTGATCTGTTGTTTGTTTGTTTATTTCTGTGATATCCCTGATTTCAGTTCTAATCCTTATCTCCCTTCTTCTGCTAGTTTTGGTCTTTATTTGCTGTTCTTTTTCCAGATCCTTTGGGTATAAGTTGTGTATTTGAGACCTTCCTTCCTTCTTTAGGAAGGTCTAGATTGCTATATACTTCTCTCTCATGACGACCTTTGCTGCATCCCAAAGGTTTTAGACTGTTGTGTTTTCATTTTCATTGGCTTCCATGTACTTTTTTATTTCTTCTTTAATTTCTTGGTAAACTCATCCATTCCTAAGTAGGATGCTCTTGAACCTCCAAGTATTTGTGGTCTTTCGAAATTTTTTCTTGTGGTTGATTTCAAGTTTCATAGTGTCTGAAAAATATGCATGGTATGATCTCGATGTTTTTGTACTTGTTGAAGGCTGATTTGTGACCCAGTATTCTATTCTGGAGAATATTCTTTGTGCCCTTGAGAAGAATGTGTATTCTGCTGCTTTAGCATGAAATGTTCTAAATATATCTTTGTTAAGTCCATCTGGTCCAGTGTGTCATTCAAAGCCATTGTTTCCTTGTTGATTTTTTGCTTAGATGATCTGTCCATTGCTGTAAGTACAGTGTTAAAGTCCCCTAATATGATTATATTATTATCATTGAGTTTCTTTATGTTTGCTATTAATTGATTTATATATTTGGGTGCTCCCAAGTTGCTGCATGTGTCTTATAGGCAGCATATAGATGGATCTTGTTTTTGTTTGGTTGTTTGTTTTTTTGTTTTTTTTTTTTTTTGGCTTTGGTGTGTGTGTGTGTGTGTTTTAATCCATTCTGATACCCTATGTCTTCTGGTTTAAGCCTTTAGTCCATTTTACATTTAGAGTGATTATTGAAATTATGAATTTAGTGCCATTGTATTGCCTGTAGATTTGGTGTTTCTAGGGATGTTCTCTGATTCTTTCTAGCCTTTTTCCTTTTGGTCTTTTTTAAATTTTTTTCTTCACTCAGAGTAACCTTAAAATTTCTTGCATGACTAGTTTAGTGGTCACAAACTATTTTAATTTTTGTTTGTATGGGAACCTCTTTATCTCTACCTCTATTCTGAGTGACAGTCTGCTGGATAAAGAATTCTTGGCTGCATATTTTTCCCATTCAACATATTGAATATATCCTGCCATTCTTTTCTGGCTGCCAAGTTTCTGTGGACAGATATGCTGTGAACCTGATCTGTCTTCTCTTATAGGTTGAGGACTATTTTCCCTTGCTACTTTAATGATTCTATCCTTGTCTGTGTATTTTGTGAATTTGACTATGATGTGCCTTGGTGATAGTTGGTTTTTGTTGAATTTATTGGGAGTTCTCTGTGCTTCATGGATTTTGATGTCTATGTCCTTCCCCAGATTAGGGAAGATTTCAGGTATAATGTGCTCACATAAACCTGACCCTTTTTCTTCTTTTCATCTTCTGGGATACCTATGATATGAATGTTAATCCTGTAATAATTCACTGAGTTCTCTAAGTCTTGTATCATGATCTTTTACCTTTGTTTCCCTCTTTTATTCTTCTTCATTATTTTCCATAATTTCATCTTCTGTATCACTGATTCACTGCTCTGCTTTGTCCATCCTCACCGTCATGACATCCATTCAAGATTGCATCTCAGTTATAGCAAACTGAATTTCAGCCTGACTAGATTTTAGTCATTTATCTCTGCAGATAGGAATTCTTTAGTATCTTCTATGCTTTTTTCAACCCCAGCTAGTGTTATTATAATTGTGGTTTTAAATTCTAGTTCAGACATCTTACTTTTATCTGGGTTGATTAAATCCCTGGCTGTCATTTCCTCTATTCTTTCTTTTGGGGTGAATTCTTTAATCAAGAAAAAATAATTAATAAAATTAAATTAAAATTAAAAATTAAAAAAAAAAACAATCAAATAAAGGGAGCTAAATCCTAAGTGTGTTTTGGTCTCATTGAGAGAAGCTGCCAGGATCTTTTGCTCAAATTATGCAGATTGTTACATTAATCTTCAAATCAATTTCCTGGTTTTCAGAATGGTTTGATGCTGATCTAGCTGTGTTTCAGGGATGAGACAAGCTCAGGGTCCCCATACTACTCCACCCTCTTCCTTTTTCCCTGTTAAGAGAAAAAAGACCAAAATCTCAAATGTTTTTCAACTTGTTTTATAAAAACAATTTAGCTTTCATTTTAACATTCAAATCTGATCAAACTTCTTTTGCCATTTTAAAATATTTAATAGAGTAATTCCTACTAGAATATGAGTATTATAGTCATACTTAGGAAGTAGAAAAGTGGGAAAAATAATACAGTGTGATTCCCACCCTCTCTTAATATACACCATTAAAAGAACAGGGCTGAGAATCACAAAAGTGCAATGAGTGAGATACAGAAGTTACAAGATTTTTTAAAATAACTTCTTTAAATTTGCTAATGGAATTGAACTTTCAGGTCTTGTATGGGTTTTTCTCAAAGACAGCTTTCTCTATATTGACCAAGACAACATTTTTTTAAGTTTATTTATTTATTTTGAGAGAGACAGTGAGCAGAGGAGGGGCAGAGAGCGAGCGAGTGTGAGATAATTCTACACAGGCTCCACACTGACAGTGTGGTGCCCAATGCAGGGCTCAAACTCATGAATCATGAAATCATGACCTGAGACAAAAATCAAGAGTCAGACACTTAACTGACTGAGCCACCCAGACGTTCCTGACCAAGACAACTTTTAATATTTCTTTAAGTTTCAGACTGGCTCTTTCCTGATTCTTGGCCTGATTTCCCATTTCTTAAAGCATTTATTTAAAAAATAATAATAATAAATAATTGCAGATTTTTCTCTGCTTCTCAAAGATGTAAACTTTTTAAAAGCCTCTTGCCAGTTTTATAACCTAGAAATGTTATTCTCAGGACTTAGGACCTTCTCTTTGAAATGTAAACACCAAGAAGAGAGCATTCCTATTTCCCAGTCTCTGTGCCAGGGTAGGGGGGTGAGACAAGGTGTAAAAGCCTAACTCTGGTGCATGTTCTGCTCCTGGTTGTAAAACTACCTCCTGTCATAAAAAAATACTAGGTAGCTTACTTTTCCTTGGATAAAGACAGTTAACAACACAGGTGGCCTGTGTTCTTCCTCTCACCATAGAGCTTAAAAATCGTCCCACTCTTTTTTTCAGTGGAATTGAATTCAAACTGTGTTCTGGTTTCTCTCCCCTATTGCAATAGTTTTGAACAAAATCTTCCTTGTCTCTTTAACTTTACCTAGTGCATTTTTTGCTTTGACAATATCTACATTCATTTATTTTTGTAGTACATATATAGCCACCACCTTGCCAAAGATCTACAGTTGATGTATTTTTTCCTTTAATTAGATTAAATGAAAATTTTCATGGAACATTTTATTGTTACCTAACTCTATACTGGCTTATCAAAAATGTTATGAACATGTGACATATTAAATTCCATATATAATTTTTTTTAATCCAGGTGATGGTGCAATCCCACTTACTTTTAACTAAGTTGTTCATAAAAATAAGACAACTATCATTTACTGAGTCTTTTCCTATGCCAGGTATTGTGTATAATTAAAAACTCTATAAAATAGGTTCTATAATTACCCACATTTTTACAAACAAGGAAAAGAGGTTAAATGACTTGCCCAATGTCACAAAGGTAATAAATGATATGTTCAAATTTAACATAAGTCTGTCTGATTTCAAAATGAATGCTTTTTCCATTAGTCCATATTCTAGACTTAGAATCACAGCATCATTAATTTGAACAAACTAATTTAATATAAGGTACTGTTTAGGAATTTATACCAATTCGTCAAATATAAGCATCTGTAGGTATTTCATTTGAGTAGGAATTAATTGCAATAAAACTTTTATAATCAGCAAGCTAGTATATAATCATTATTTGGGTATTTGCAAATTAAAATAAATCTAGACACCTGGTTTTATCACCTATGAAAGCTCATCCACTTATTCTATAAATATTTTATTCATTTCAAAATGAAATAGGAAGAGTGTTAAACTCTTTGAGGAAATCCATCAGAAAAATTCTACCTGGGGGCGCCTGGGTGGCTTGGTCGGTTAAGCGTCTGACTTCGGCTCAGGTCATGAGCTCACGGTCCGTGAGTTCGAGCCCCGCGTCGGGCTCTGTGCTGACAGCTCGAAGCCTGGAGCCTGTTTCAGATTCTGTGTCTCCCTCTCTCTCTGCCCCTCCCCTGTTCATGCTCTGTCTCTCTCTGTCTCAAAAATAAATAAACGTTAAAAAAAATAATAAAAAAAAAAAAGAAAAATTCTACCTGATAATCAAAGGGTAGAAGAATTTTACCATAAAATTCAGGAAGTTCAACAGAGAATCACTGAGATCAAGGAAAAAGCTTAATTAATTTGACATCTATATTCAGTAATGTGTCCTTGTTCTCCCCAACTCTGTGTTGCCTTTGGGGTCTGTACTTATTGTGACATATCTTTTGAGGATATGGGATACTTCAAAGTGGCAGTTTAGGATAACCATGTTGAAGCAGTTGCTTTGACATAGTCACGTTGATGAGCGAATATTCTCATGAGGTTTTACAAACAAAACTTTGAACTCATTTGCCCTATTTCCATGTAATTTATAAAACATTCTTTTTTTTCTTTTTAACTTACTCTTGAGCCTTGCCTCATTGCTGAACATCTCACCGAATCAAATTCCTACCTCTTGAAGAAAGATGGAAGATAAGGTAGGCATGAACATGGAAATTATTCATGTGAAAAAACAGTGCTCCGCTCAGAGTCCCTATTCATGGTCAATGTACCCAGCTCCTAGCTACCAGGAATATGTCTCCTAGCTACTGGCAGCTCAACAGCTACTTCCCTCATGGTTATAGGGAAGTAATTTGCTCAAGGTTACACTTGGCCCCAGAATGTGGCCATAGCCAGTGACTGGCTGATGAAAGAACACTTAAATGTGAGGCATCTTTAAAATGGCATGTCAGCCCTAGAACATGCAATATGATTGCCTAAGGCCTCCATTGTAAATGGACTACTGATCAGCTTCTTTCCCTGTCAATTTCTGCCTTCCTGTTTTTTGTTACTATTTTGTTTTGTTTTGTTTTGGATGCGTATATTGCCCAAGAGCATTTCCAGGGAACTAAGCCTATGACATCACTTGAATTTTGAATGGTTTAGGACTCAAATTCTCTAACATTATCCTTAATATTCCATTGAGAAATTGATTTTATGTTTCATACTGGCACATCATAAGATTTTTATTCTTAGTTAAAAACAGCATATTTTATCTGTATTTGTAACTGGCTAGTAACTCTGTCTTTATTTATTTGGCTCACATATTGTGAGGGTAGAGGGCAGGATGGGAAGGTAAGAGGGATAGAAGAGGTTAATTTTGCTATAGTCTAATTCTTTTTTCTTTATGTCAGATACTCAAATTTTCAACTATTATATCAGAGTTCAACACAAATAATTTCTCATTATAAATATAATGCAAACTATTAAAATTTTGAAACAAATAAATATATGAAGAAGAAAAGTCCTACTTAATTGAGTTTAGAGACAACAAATAATGAGTTTTGTGGCAGACAGTGTAAGGGCTTATCGAGTTTTATAGTACAGTCTCTAATAGATATTGTCCCCAGGACGCCAATGAAAATACAAAAACTTGGGAGGAAAAAGTCTTGCCTTTTAAACTATACTTATTCAGATTCTTCCCGTGATATTTCAGTATACCCACATGAATACAACATTGTTTAGAAGTCTGATAAGTCAAAGGCTGTATATATACACTACTGCAATACATGGCAAATAGCAGACTCTCAACATATTTTTTTTTTAATTTTTTTTTCAACGTTTATTTATTTTTGGGACAGAGAGAGACAGAGCATGAACGGGGGAGGGGCAGAGAGAGAGGGAGACACAGAATCGGAAACAGGCTCTAGGCTCCGAGCCATCAGCCCAGAACCTGACGCGGGGCTCGAACTCACGGACCGTGAGATCGTGACCTGGCTGAAGTCGGACGCTTAACCGACTGCGCCACCCAGGCGCCCCTCAACATATATTTTTTAAGAAAATTAATGAATGATGACTCACATGCAGTAATGGACTAGAAGTAACTAATTGTGATAAAGCAACATTTTTTCAGCCTGATTGCCTCTGCCACAGAAGAAGAAAAACAATATGTACCTAGTCAACTGGTATATATATTTTTCTTTTTCTCCCTATTTTGGGGGATATTTGTGTTCTCTCTAAAATATTAATGGTGAATATCAGAGCACAGTAAAATATATACTGAAATGCACTAAATAATATGGAAGTACAAAAATTTATAACATAGTATGATAGCTCCCATATACCTACCACCCAGATTTAACAGATATTAGAATTTTGCAATATTTACTTCAAAAATTTTACTTAGAAATAAATATAACATATGTAGCTAACACCCTACTCTTCTCTTCCAAGTTTTCTCCTTCCATCAACAAAAGGCAACACTATTATGAATTGTGTATATCGTGCTCATTGAATGTTTTATATTTAAAAACACTTACATGGTTTAAAATGTATATAAATGATATCATGCCATATGCATCTTTTTGCAGTTTGCTTTTTTACCATATTCACATATGTAGATGTATCTAATTTATATTAATTAGTATGCTTTCCAAAATGAAGAAATTACAGCTTACTTTACTAAGGGATAGTTGGGCTATTTGTACTTTTAAGACTCTTAAATATACTGTTTTAATAAACATATTTATACATATTGTCTTTTATAAATGAGGACACATTTCTCATTTAGAAATAGTTAGAAATAAAATTTTTGGTTTGTAGATTATGCATATCTTCAATTTCACTAGGTAGTGACAGTTGCTCTCCAAAATTGTTCTATCAATTTACACTTCCACCAGCACTGCATATTAATTTGCTACTTCTTCCCAATCTTTGCCAAAATATAGTGCTAACTTGAGCATGAAGTGGTACTCATTGTGGTTTTAATTTAAATTATCCCGCCATTAGGAAAGTTAATCATATGTTTGTTGGATATTGAGGTTTCCTTTTGTGCGATTTGCATGTTTATATTTTCCCTATATTTTGTTGTTTTTTTCCTATTGATATGCAAGACTTTTATTTAATATCCATGATATTGCATATATATTTTCTTAATTGGTAGTTTGTTATGGCTGCTGCTATTCAAATGTTTTTAATTTTAATGAAATCAAATTGGTTCATATTCCCTTTGTGGCTTGTAATTTGTATATAACAGTGATTAAAGAGCATAGATTCAGGAGACAGCCTGTCAGGGTTAAAAACCCATCTCTGCCACATACTGGGGAAATGTTTTTGCAAGTTGAATGCCATTTCTTCATCTGGAAATAGGAGTGGTGATAGAATTTACTTCTAAGGTCATTATGAGGATTGAATTAGCACATGCCAAGTGCTTAAAACAAGGCCTTAAAACGAGGGAAACCGTTCTCCCAGTGAGCATTAGTGATTATTATAACTGTTATTATTAGTAGTGGTGGTGGTAATACTATTACCATTAAAGAAATACTTCTTCAGCAGTTTAAGTGTCACATCTATTGATTTTGTTATGTTCAATTTTGATTTTCATATTTGGATATTTCACATATCCAGATTTGGTTGAAATATGAGAAAACATTTATTTTTATATAAATATTCAATTGTTCTAATCCAGATCATTTATTGAAGAGTCCACCAATTTCCCACTGAGATGCCATACTACCTCTGTTATATTTCATGTCAATTCTATTTATTAATTATGTATTCTATTGTAGTAGTCTAGTGCCCTGTGTAAAACTACCTGGATTTACTTACTATAGATTTTTAAATAATTGTTACCTAGACTTAACTTCCATTTCTTATTATTCTTCACAAAATTCTTGATGATTTTTGGAACTTTATTCTTCATGTGAATTTTAGGATAAGTTTATTAAAAGTCTCTGAAAAGTCTTTTGGAGTTTCAAGTGAATATTTGAGAAAACGTACATATTTTAATATGAGCCTCCCCATGTATGAGTATACAGTAGGCAGTTTTCTAAAGGTTTCCTTTGTTTTAATCCATTTAATTTTTAAGATAAAGGAGGTAAAGGCCGTTTTATCTCCATCTGCAGTTGAAAGTATGGACTTGATCCATATATGAGTAACACAAAGATGAAAAGACTATGTCCCAGTTCTCAAGGAGTTCAGAGAAAACAAAAACATGTAAGCCAACAATGTCACTAAAAGATAGATGTAATTATGATGAGGAGAATGTACAAGATGAAATGGAAGCAGAATGGAGTCTTGGGAAAAGTATAAGTGTGTAACAAATGGGCAAAGGGTAGGAATTCAAAATCTGGGAATTCAAAATCTAGTAAAAAAAATCATGACAAATAACATAAAATCAGGAGAAAGTTTCATGTGGAATGGGCACTGCAAATGCTTATTTATTCTTGGAATATAGAAGACAAAGAAGTGAAGGAGGATGAAGGCCAGAATGATGAAGGAACTGTTGAAGTCAAATTTGAGCAGGAGAGTAAGATTTGCATGCTAGTATGACAGCACTGTGGGAAGGACAAGAGTGGAGTCAGGAACAATAGCAAAGAAGCTACTGCCATAGTTGAGGGAGGTAAGGGTGATTGTAGTAGGCATCTGCCATGTTAATAGAATTGGTCCGTCTTGCTTCTGATTAACTGGTGCGCTTGGCAGAGGGTGGGGAGGCTAAAACAGCTTCTAGATTTCTGGTTGGATGACTTGGCAGGTGACAGTATAATTCACCAAGCAATTTCAAGGGGTCCTTTTATAAATTAGTCTCTCTTCTTTGACTGGTCCTACTCTGCAGCCATAAACAGACACAGTTGGTTCCCACCTAATATATTTATGTATAAATATACATATATACATGAAAATATATATGAAATATTCCTGTAATATCCTTGTGTACCCTGAAAGCATCAAGGCATTACACAGAAACATATTAAGAGAATACAGCTATTAGATTCGTTTTAGAAAAAAGGCAATGGGGGGCGCCTGGGTGGCGCAGTCGGTTAAGCGTCCGACTTCAGCCAGGTCACGATCTCACGGTCCGGGAGTTAGAGCCCCGCGTCGGGCTCTGGGCTGATGGCTCAGAGCCTGGAGCCTGTTTCCGATTCTGTGTCTCCCTCTCTCTCTGCCCCTCCCCCGTTCATGCTCTGTCTCTCTCTGTCCCAAAAATAAATAAACGTTGAAAAAAAAATTAAAAAAAAAAAAAAAGAAAGAAAAAAGGCAATGGAAGATAAGGACTGCAACTACCTTATAATTTCGCTTATATAGTAAATTATATAGCACCCTTATTGACTATTAGTTGTCATAGGACATTTGAAACAAATAAATCAAAATCTGAGAGTAATATAAATGTATTAAGGACTTAGTATTTAAACAGGTAGGCCTTGAAGACATGGCTATACATAATACAAACAAGGTTGTCCTCTTCATTGACTAACTTTCAGGGCCCTATAATATGTCAGTATATTATATATGGATAATCCATGCTTTTTACAGCAACCTGAAGGTCAAAATAGAGTTCAATTAAAACTACTATTTCTCCATTTGTAACCTTCCTTGAATTAGGGGAATCTCTCCTCTCAGTTTTTGGAGTCTCCAAAAGATGTCTCACATCTGCTTTTTAAATTTTTTTTTCAACATTTATTTATTTTTGGGACAGAGAGAGACAGAGCATGAACAGGGGAGGGGCAGAGAGAGAGGGAGACACAGAATCGGAAACAGGCTCCAGGCTCTGAGCCATCAGCCCAGAGCCTGACGCGGGGCTCGAACTCACGGAGCGCGAGATCGTGACCTGGCTGAAGTCGGACGCTTAACCGACTGCGCCACCCAGGCGCCCCCTCACATCTGCTTTTTATATAAAGTTCCTTACACTCTGACTTCTCATGCTCTCACTTGTGCACTCTATAATAAATTTGATCACATTAGTTAAGATGCCATGCTCGCCAAGGGTGCTAGTGCTATTAGTGCTTGTTATTATCTGCATTGAGGCTCCTGATTTGCTACTGAGGGCAGTGACCTTTGCCCATAGAGCACCCATGCTTGATGCTGCTGTAACTGTGCAACATCTTCTTTCAAGAGTTAGCAGATGACTTGTCTTCCATTATATCCAAAGCTCCTGGTCCCAGTATGCTTTGCCCTCAAGCTCTGAAATGCATTTTTTTCATAGATATGTCTTCTTCTAGTAGGTCTATTTTTTTGCATGTCCTCTCTGCAGGACTCGAGATTGAAGCTAAGAAAGTTGTGTGGGAAGACAAACTACAATATTGATGCTATCCTGTATTAAGAACCACTTCATTCCTCCAACCTTGACCACTGCTCTTGAAAAGAACAAAGGAAAATTGGTTCTCTTTTCCTCCAGGATTATCTGTTCCCAAGAGAAAGTTAACTTTTAAAGGAGACCTCATTCCTGCCCAGAAGTTGCTAGTTAGATAAACAAACAAAATTCAAGCAATATTTGGGAACTAAGCCACTTATTTCACATGGCAACCATCAAGATTTTTCTGTTCCACAGTCCTTTAAAACATTATTGTGGATCCAAATGAACTAGTAAGAGAGTTTCAAGAAAATAAGACTGCATAGCTTCTTTCTCCAACATTGTGTTCTAAATTTATAAAGGAGCCATTTGTTGCAATATCTGCAAAAATGTTGTGGATGAGGAAATAATAATGGTTGTGATTTTGCACAAGGTAATACTAATTACAAGATAAATTAACCATTTAATAACCAGCATTCCAAGGAAGAGACAAAAGTCCTAAATTACAGCGTTTGATGGCTTTTATATGGTTTGGCTGATTTTAACCTACAGTGTGATGTGACTGATCATGCAGTTAGGAAGAGATGCTAACAATACACTCTCATAACATGAGCCAGTGCAGACACACTTTTGGTTAAACTTTATTTATGAAGTTTTTAAGATATTTGGGAGAGATGGTTTCACCTATGGAATATCCACACCAATAATTAGCCACCCCATACTAAGAATAACTTATATTTCATAATGTCTTACTGCAGAAGGCAGTCTTTTCTTAAAAAGTAATCCCTCACTTTCCATACTGAGGATTTTAACTGACTGCCTAAACCATTGCTATGTGACAGAAAATAAACGGCAAACATCCATAGACTACCAAATTGGTGTATAATCTACTATGTCCATCTACCTGGGTTTGACAGGAACTAAAAGGAAAAAGAAAGATTATTTCTTTCTTTGAGTCATTCAAGGAAAGAGATGTAAACTGCAGAGGAGCTCTACTCTAAAGTCTCCACTATTTGTGAGACAAAGGTTACTTCCAGAAACTTAAATCATCGTATGAAACGTGAAAGCAGGTGACCATGTCATATCCCTTTAACATGACTCTTGCTCAAAAGTAATAGCTCAATTTCACTCATAGACAAGTGAACAGATACACATAAGGCAATAGAAAGATGTAGCTTTAAAGACAGAATCACTTTTGTCTCCAAAATATAGGTCGAATGAGTGAGTAATCGTAGAAGTGGGAGATGACAGATGAAACTGTTAATCTCTTCTAACTACATATTGAACCCAATTCTGACTCACATAGGAGCACATGAGGGGCAGAGCCATAGAGATAAGGCACTGGCCTTGCCTTTCAAATAGAAGCTAAATAATATTGTCTGGGCTTTTTATGAGTTCACCCCCATTTGAGAGATTGACCTGAGGTAAACTGCTTGGGAAATAGTATTTTCCTTAGATAGGCTGAGGTTTCCAACAGAGTACTGTAATGCAATTTTTGACAATTCTTTTCCCTTCTTATTTTCTTACTACTGACAGGTAACAAGAGACCAGACTAACCTTTGGCTACTCCTTTAAGCACTATCTAAACTTAGCTATCTCCTGTTCAAATACACTAGAACACAAATTATTGTTAGGTGGCAATAAACTTAACCTGATAAACTCATTCTAAATACTACTCTTCACCTTGAAATATTAATGTTCCAAGTTTAAATTTAAAACACACACCACTGGGGTGCCTGGGTGACTCAGGAAGTTATGCATCCAACTCTTGGTTTCAGCTCAGGTCACAAACTCATGTTTTGTGAGTTTAAACCCCATGTCGGGCTCTGTGCTGGCAGCATGGAGCCTGCTTGGAATTCTCTCTCTCCCCCTCTCTCTCTGCCCCTCCCTCAATCACGCTCTCCCTCTCAAAGATAAATAAAATATTTTTAAAAAATAGAGGTAGATAGATGTTAGATAGATAGACAGACAGATAAAGCATGCACCATCCCAAGGATGCCTTTAAGAAGACAGTGGGGGACATCCTGGACACTGTGGGAAGGGGAATACATTTTGTAGTAGACATATCTTCCACGTATTCCTCAAAACTCACAGAAGAGACTGTTTTCATCAAGGTTGGGCTCACCTAGAGTTATATTATATAGTGACGTCCAGGGGCATGAGTAAAGGAAGATTCATCACCAAAATTAATTCCCTCACAATGGTAGAATTTTTCTTTTTCCCCCTAGATCTAAAATTATTAAACACTTCAAAAATAATGTATAAAAATATTACATCATTAACTTCTACTACTACACATTACCAAAATGTATCAAACGTTATTTAAATAGTTGTTTCGTATTATTTCTTAATAAGTAACTTATTGCAGACGAGATCAATTATTACAGTCCACCACTACCAATTCATATTTCCTCTTCTCTCTCTCTAGAAGTAACCACTATTTTCATTTAGATGTTTGTCATCTCTTAGATTATTTTTGTACTTTTACTACATATATACTTAGAAAACCAGATTGCTTTCCATACTTAAGCACTTACACATGCCTGGATATCAAAGAATAAGCAAAATCTAGCAACTTCCTTTATTATTCAAAATTATGACAATACATATAGCTCCATTTAATTTATTTCAACAGCTGTCTTGTATTGGTAAATAGACTACAATTTATTTTTTGCCCATTCTCCGGTTAATAGGCATTTAGATTGTATCTAACATTTTGTTATTCGGAACAAAAAAAACATTCTTATACATGCCTCCTTGTAACATGTAGAGAGTTTTCCTAGAGTAGATACCAAGTAAAAGAATTAGTCAGTTACAGAGGCTTTATATTTCCAAATTATTTTTCAAATTGCCAAATAAATTTATCCTCATAGGATCCAGCACATGCTCTACTTTCTTCTCAACATTTAGGATTATTGGATTTTATAATTAATGCAAATAAATCAGATGCATAACAATTATTCATTGTTGTTTTAATTTGTTATTTCTGCGATTACTAGTGAGAATAAGTATACCTTCACGGATTTCAATGGTTTGTAGCCATTGAATCATGTTTACTATATCCTACCTCTCTTTGCCCACTATTTTATTTTTGATTTTTTTTTTCCTGCTTAGAGGTATTCTAAGAGGTCTTGTGCTTATATGCACCACAAGTATCATCTCACAGTCTTTGCTTTGATTTATAGCTTTGTTTATAATAAATGTTGCTGAGACAAATAATTTTATTTGAAAAAGAAATTTAGATTCCTACCTCATAATATACACATAACAAACTCCAAATAAAATATGGAGGAAAAAATCTTAAAGATTTTGAAAAATTATAGAAGAATATCTTTGTGAAGTTGAAACACAAAGAATACATAAAACAAAAAGCAAATGACTCATAAATTTTCCCCATCGATACTTGGCACTTTTAAAGAAGGACAACAAAATCCAGACTCTCAAATGTAGTATTTCAGTGTTCAGCAGAAAATAAAAAATCACTTAGTTATAAAAAAAAAAAAGAAAACCTTGACAAAAAGTTGTCAATAAGACAGAATCAGAGATGATACAGGTATTGGAATTTAGGGGAAAAAAGAAATAAGTAATCTAATATAAATATGTTCAGCAATTTAGAGGACTAGATGGGCTTAGTGAGTGAACAGATAGTAAAAATAAAAAAAAAGGAACTCTAAAAAGAACTAAGTGCAAAATTCTAAATATAAAAATTCTAGAGATTAAAAAAAATCAATATCAGAAATGAAATCTTCACTAAATAAACTTAACAGCACATTGGACACTAAAGACAAAAAGATGATACCATGTGCTTAAGGGCAAGCAACCAATAGAAACAATCCAAATGGAATAGCTGCTTTAAAAAAGTCTCAGCCAGGGGCGCCTGGGTGGCGCAGTTGGTTAAACATCTGACTTCAGCTCAGGTCACGATCTCGCGGTCCGTGAGTTCGAGCCCCGCGTCGGGCTCTGGGCTGATGGCTCAGAGCCTGGAGCCTGTTTCCGATTCTGTGTCTTCCTCTCTCTCTGCCCCTCCCCCGTTCATGCTCTGTCTCTCTCTGTCTCAAAAATAAATAAACATTAAAAAAAAAAATTAAAAAAGTCTCAGCCAGACTGATGGGGAAACCCAAGGAAAAGATGTCTATTTGAGGAATCCTTTGTCAGACAGGAATGAGCTAGAACAAGGATCTCCCTGTTCTCAGTTATTGGCCAGCAGTCCAAGGGAAACCTGACCTTGGCCAGAACATGGTGATGGATCTCAAATGATGGCAGCTGAGGCAATTAGGCAACTCTGACCCCCACAGCAGTCTCCCTTGAAAGAAATATGAGGAACACACCTCCTCACTGCCACATAAGCATCTCAGAAACTGTTGCATGTGAGAATCAACCCAGAAGTAGGAAGACTTATCCACCTAAAGACAATAATGCTGAACCAGCACAGGCATGTTTCATGTAGGTGCGAGCATAGTGCAGGGAGCTGAAAAGCCTACCTGGCTAATACTGACATACTGATAAGGGAAGAGAAAATAAAGAAGTTAAACTCTCTCATTAAAAAAAAAAATAGTGGGGGGCTGACATGAGGTGACATGTGCACTTTATTTTTTCCCGGGAGCCATCCCCTCCCCCACCTTCCTGGGAAATGAGTGGGTAAAGGAGAAGAAAAGCTATCAAGGATAAGAAAAAGCTTGGGAGGAAAAATTAGAAGTGTCAAAATTGTGCACGGTAGTTGTTTTTGTTATCTTTTGTTGTTTAATTCTATTAGCGTACGTAATTCTATGGATGAAATTGATACTTTTCTACTTGACAAGTTGTTTATTGCCCATTTTTTTCCTCCCCCTCCTTATTTTTACTCCTGCAAACCACTTAATAGTTAAAAGGAATATGTGGACATATCAGTTTTAAGATGACAAAAAATCTTTTACAAGATTAGAAAAATTGATTTAACACACATTTTCAAAATTTGATTGAATGTCAAAATTAGGTATATTTCATAAGGGGTTAAGAGTAGAAATTCAAATGTACAAGAAGAGATGGTGCTGAAAACTAGAGTAGATATTGGGTAACTATAAAACTAGAAGACGACTGTGAACAGAAGAAGAAAGAAAACAATTGACATCTGCAACTAGCAGACTATTAATCTTGGCAGTTATATTTTAGAACAATCATTATCTCAGTAAAACCTGTGAAAATCAATACCCGCAATGAGTGTGACTTTCCCTGATTTTTTATGTCATAGTTCCTATTATCTTCCATATAAACTCTCTTGGGTGGGACAAAAATTAAATCATACCTTCAACGATGTCATTTAGTGTAGTCTATCATTTTTGTTTGTCTCATGGTTTTGTTGGTTGTTACAGTGCGAACACGACACAAACACATCCAATTAGTATATTTCAAAATTTACAAAAATTATCTCCGACTAAATAAAGTGCCACTTGTTATGTGACCACTTTTCCTAAAATACTTTGTCAGGCAGTCTACAATAAGAAAATAATTGTCATCCTGGTAGGGCTGAAACCACTTCTATTTGTGACTGTCTGTACCTTTACTTCACTTAAAGTGAATGCTTTCACTTTACCGGAAATTTTTATTTTATTATATATATATATATATATATATATATATATATATAGGGAAGGGCAAAGGGAGTGGAAGAGACAGAATCCCAAGCAGGCTCCACACTGTCAGTGCAGAGCCTGATACAAGGCTGGAACTCACGAACCATGAGATGATGACCTGAGCGAAAACCAAGAGTTGGACGCTCAACCAACTGACCCACCCAGGCACCCCACTTTATGGAAAATCTTTAAAGAAATTAGTACCATTCTGGATTTGCAACTTAGTAAGCTTTCTTGATATAATATTTAATTTATAGCTACCTAATTGGGAGTCATAAAATTCTTCACAGTATTTTCCTACCATCAACAACTTTATTTTGGGAAACGTGTTTAATTATCCTTAAGGCAATAGAATCTGAACACATTTAACTGTTCTGGCAAGTTTCTTCCACTTTTTTTTTTTTAATTATTTTTTTCAACATTTATTTATTTTTTGGGACAGAGAGAGACAGAGCATGAACAGGGGAGGGGCAGAGAGAGAGGGAGACACACAGAATCGGAAACAGGCTCCAGGCTCTGAGCCATCAGCCCAGAGCCCGACGCGGGGCTCGAACTCACGGACCGCGAGATCGTGACCTGGCTGAAGTCGGACGCTTAACCGACTGCGCCACCCAGGCGCCCCCTCTTCCACTTTTTAAGACACTACCCTTTTTTTTTCATCCTCAATATATTAATAGGTATATTATTTGATTGCAGTTTTGTTTTCATAAAAAGTTATGAAATAGGGGCACCTGGGTGGTCCAGTCAGTTGAACACCTGGCTCTTGGTTTTAGCTCAGGTCATGATCTCATGAGTTCAAGTCCAGCATCAGGCTCTGCCCTGACAGAGCAGAGCCTGCTTGGAATTCTCTCTCTCTGCCTCTTCCCTTCTCTCCCTCTCTGTCTTTCACTCTCAAAATAAATAAATAAAAACTTAGAAAAAACTTATGAAATAAATATACTAAGTCATGAACCTGCCAAATTTCCAGATAACACCTTCTTCTGCCATTTGTATATTCTAAATCATCATGTAATTTCTTTTCTATCGCTCACTCTGAGCCTATCTTATGTTTTAGCCCACATTTTTCCTTATTTTAGTTTACGTAACAACTATAATATGGATTTTTTTTTCTTCAAGATTCCATTGATCTACTGTAAAGTTCCAACACTTCTATCATAAGCATCTGCATAATGAGTACATTATGTTCATAGGAGTACAGAGTTTTTACATTCATGTGGTAATAAGAACTTTGAAATGCCTTTAGTAAAATCAAGGTGAACAGACCTGTCAACCAAATAAAATGATAAAATAATCAATTATATAACAATACATCTGATATGATAATGTAATAAAGAGTTTTTGTAGTATGCATGGAGTATATAACAGTAAAACCAGGTGATATAAACGCTTTTAGAGTTTCCATTTTATTTTTTGAGATTCACTGTATGTCCACTCATTCATCCCATCTGCAAACAATAGTGAGATACACGGAAATGTTGGAATTTAAGTCTCCAAAGAGGCATTCTGTATTGAGAAGGGAGCATGGTTTAAAATAGGCTATTCCGTAGCCTGACTAATTTTATCTTCAAAACACTTGACCCTCTGTGGTTGCAAACATGGTTTCCCAAGTTCTAAGATATTGGGTCCAAGGAGGCCTTCATAAGAAAAGAGATAATTATGGTCCGTAGAAATATTTGCTCCTAATTAGCAATATCTTTGGCCTCTGGTGTATAATTTAGTCAAATTCTCAAATTTAAGAGTCAGGTCTTGCTAAACAGTTACCACAACCAAATGTTACGCACCTTTGGAAGTAATTTGAACAACCAAACCACCTCCTCCGACGTTGTATTTTTTTACATTTTTTTCTATGTCAGATGTTTTTGTCCAACTTAGTTCTATTTACACAGTATGCCTCAAAAGAATATGACTATGTATATTTTAGAAGTATACACCACTTTATATTTACTTTTTGCTTATTAAAATTACCTGCTCTCAAATGGTTGCAATTGGATGTAGTTTTATGGAAAATTCTAATACTCACAGGTCTCCTTTTTTATCAACTATTTTCTATTATATAAAACACATTAAATAAATTTAAAAAGCAAACAAATCTACATTTAGAAATTTCTTAAGCTAAGGATAACTGGTAAATCAGAAGAACACAAAACACAGACGGAGACCGAAGAAGAAAACAGAGGAAACCAATGAAAAGGGAGAGTATTCCCATAACCTTTGCTAGGTCTGGACAAAGGCAGAGAAGGGCTGCGGAGCCAGAATTTTGTGATTCATTATGTTTAAGAGTAATGGTCTGTTAAGAAAAACTAGTGTATTTATTTACATCTTCCAAGAAGTGTGTTTTCCAGGAATTCACCAACTTAACTAGAGGGCAGTATGTCTCCAGGCTGAACAATATATTGAGCATTTCTTACTTCTAAGTTGTGTAAATATCTTAAGTGGCCAAAAGCCTGTCTCTGACTTACTTGATGGCAATAAGGTAGATCTCTGATTTTAGACCTTGGCATTCTTTATGCATGTCTGTGGCTGATGGAATGTTTAGAAAGTGAGAGCCAGAGGTTAATTGATTTGATTACCAACTTGAGAGACAAATCAATCAGCCAAATAGGTTAGCCAAATCAACTCACATCTAACCCAGAAAGCATTGTATTTCTAACAATAAATATAGTTATCTCTCTCTCCTAATTATGATTCAGGGACTGTGATATAATGAAATCACAAAGTACTTCTTTCACATGTACAAATGATTTGCTTAATGTGTATGTAAGATTCTTCCCACAATTTTACTGTACTTTGACAAAAATAGTTTTAAAGGAGGCAATAAAGAAACCCAAAGCTAATACTGATCTCTCCAGTCAATTGCTTATGCTCAGTTACACTGTGAAATCATTAGGAATTAGTGATCTAAGAACTTTGCTATATTAGGCATGAAAGAGCAAGTGTTTTCAGTGCTTAACCTTGTCTGTCCATCAGAGCCTAGGGGAGGTTGCAGAAGATGTCCAGATGATTACAAACACCATTACTGTCTGGGTAATGGTAATGCCATTACTGAGCTATGTCTAACTAACATGCAATAAAAGCGACATAGTAACAATTTTCCAATTCATTTACTAATCAAGTAAACAAACAAATTTTGGGGGCATGAGTATTTAGGGTTGCTTTAGTTTGTTCAACTAAATTACCTAGCTTGACCATGTTCGTTGATCATATTCACTGGATAATTTCAGTCTTGATTTGATTTGGAAAAAAATAGCCTGCTTGTTCTCATCCCATTATCCTTTCATCTATCATAGTCCTCTTATTAACATCTCATCTACTTTTGGAGGCAAATTTTACTGTGTGAATCTCTGGCCCTGACTTTGTTTCAATTTTCTATGCAGATTTAAATGCTTTAATCCAGTTATATCATCTAGTTTATTAATTGTTCTATCTTCCCGGTCATATTCTTTGGTATTTTGGTAAAATCTCCACCCAACAAAGGAGAAGGCTGAAACCCTCTTCTTTCCTTGGGACAGGCAGCTGTAGGGCCTATTGGCCCCTGAATTAAAAACAAACAAACAAACAAACAAAAATTTCTATCTAAACTGAAGAGAGGCTACTGGCACAGATTTGGAAGTCCTGGAGTGACCTAATCATGTACATGAAGCCAGAGGCCCCACTCAGTATAGTATTTCTGTCATCGTGGTCATTTGGTCAACTTAGGCTATTCTCTCTGTCCTGGGAGGAATAGGTACTCTGTTTGCAGAATGAGTGCTTCTAACCTTGATTCTTTAGCGCTAGGCTTTTCCAAGAAGCTATATGCATACTCTTAGCAACACCTGCTAAACAATTCTGGTATATCTGGATAAATCTACATATCTTTCTTGAGAGGGAACATAAGTAACTGGCTATTGAAATCTTCAGATAAAGGTCTTTTGTGTGGGGTCCAATAGTTGCCAAACGCATGTGAACCCCTGCTGTTGCACTGATCCTGCATCCTTCCCCTGACTTCAGATGAGAGTGCTGTTTGTCCTATGACCCTTCCCATTGCCTATTTACACAATAGATGCTCTCATGAATGCCTATCTTACTATCACCTGACTACAGCTTTGTCCAAGGTTGTCTCATCCAGTAAAGGATTTGTTCAATTAACCACTGGCTAGCTAATGAAGAGACAATCAGTAATATACCTAAGTTTACTAACAGACAAGGTCTTATTTTTTTTTTTTAATATTTATTTATTTCAAGAGAGACAGTGCATGCAAGCAGGGAAGGAGAAGGGAGAGAGGGACAGAGAGAATCCCAAGCAGGCTCCATGGTCAGCACAGAGCCCAATACAGGTCTCAATCTCACAACCATGAGATTATGACCTGAGCTGAAATCAAGAATCAGATACTTAACTGACTGAGCTACTCAGGCGCCCCAGGTCTTTTAAATGAATCACTGGCAACAGTGTCATACTTTACAGAAATTATAAAACTAGGCCATGTAAAGGCTCACACAGAACTGTTCAGCTCACATTTAGTCTGGGTGCTTCCAACTAATAGATATTACCCATTGTTTTTCTGGGTGCATTCCAAGAGTCAGGAAGTCTCAAAGTCAGAACAAACTAGCCAGATGAGAAGCTTATTGAATCCTATCCTGTGAATAATAAAAAAACTACAAGGTATTCTCAAAATCCTTATTATATTCTTATATTCATAACATTTATAGAGAAGGT
This sequence comes from Herpailurus yagouaroundi, assembly GCF_014898765.1. Classification (NCBI taxonomy): domain Eukaryota; kingdom Metazoa; phylum Chordata; class Mammalia; order Carnivora; family Felidae; genus Herpailurus; species Herpailurus yagouaroundi. Next base: position 2,116,820 of record NW_024412417.1, read on the forward strand.
TTGAAATGTAAGTTTTATTGGTCCCAGTAGGGGAGAACCCATTCACAGAATATGAAGATAAAAATAATGACAATATTGAGTATTTATTACATGCTTACTATGTATCTAGTACTGTTCTAAATGCAATATTTATATCAACTCATTTAATCCACACAAAAACCCCTAAAGTAGATATATTGCAGCACCAGGGAGGAAATTGTGGCATAGAGAAGTTAAATAACTCTAAGTGGTAGAGCCACAATTTGAACTAAAGAGCCTGGTTCTGAAGCCCGTGCTCTTAGGTGCCTAGCTTAATACTGCATCAAAAAACAAAAACAAAAACAATCCCAATACTATATAATTTTTAGTACCTCCTGGCTACGAAAGAAATCTACCACTCTTTCAGTTCTTTCTGAGTCTTAGAACTATAAGTCAATCAGAGGCTGAGTCTAATGCCTTGATAGTCACATCTAGCTATAAACTAATCAGAAACCATTTGGGAAGCAAGACTACCAGAATCGGAAGAGAATGAAGCATTGACAATCCTGTACTTCTCTAAACGGGAATCTCATTTAAAAGACAAACCTTATACATTGTGAATATAAACTGGGCTGAGATTTTTTTTTTTTAACAGTTAAAGATGTCTACGAGCAGGTAGTTCCTTCAATGAGTTTACACATTGGGAATATATAATGATTCTTATAGTTATTAGCTCTGTGGCTATGAGCATGTTACTTAATCTCTTCATGTCATAGTTTAGTCATTTGTACAGTGAGTCATTTAGAAAACAGTACATATATGACAAGGTTTTATAATAATCAGGTGAGTTGATAGCTATAAAATGGTTCGAAAATTACCAGAGATATGGTAAATGCCAGGAAAATCGTATGCTCATATCATTATTATTATTACACAGAACTTTCAGCCATTGTGGTCAGAAAAAAGTTGAAATAAATAACTATGATATCGTTCAAGTTTATGTTTTATCCATGATTCCATTACCATCTCCTCTCAGAGTCTGCTGGTTTCTTTTTGTAAGTAGAAAGGTGCCAACTAGTATTCCAACAGTCCTTAGGGTCTTGATTTCTTCTTATACATTCCCAATCTACCCATACTGATGTTTTAGGTTCCAGTTTGTTATTATCCCCAAGCTTAATTCAGCCTCAGAAGGCCAAAGGAGAGACAGAGCGATCACACAGCCCTCCTATCTTGATTCCCCCATTGACACTGTGCTCTAGGCTTCTAGTCCATTCTTTGGGACTCCACAAAGCTGCTCACCTGCCATATAAGCCAGGACAGCTGCATCTGTAGGGGAGACCATCAGGCATACAATCTTATCCCAAGTAACTCTTGTGCTAAACACCCTTACTCTCCTTTTGGCCTAACCAATAATCAGACCTTATTTCCCCTAACTCCCACATACACCAGTCACTCACTTATTAAATTACTTGCAAGTTTTCATCCTTTCTTTATCCATAAATTTGACATTTGTGATTTTACTTCTCAACTCTGAACCTTGGCTCACCTAAAAAGAATCCAGATTCTCCAGCCTTTTTTTTTTTTTTTAATCCAAGCTATGCTGCTTCAAGCTGCCAGGAGAACTACTCCTGCAAATTAAAGAGTCCCCAGCAACGTGACTATCCAGTTCAGCTCTAGGGACAATGCCCTGAGAACCAGGTATCAACCTAGATACAAGCTATGCATTCCATTAAATAAGCAGTGTTGAATGAATACAAAGTGCATGATTTTGGTTATGCAAAAATTTTTGTATGGCAAACAATATTTGCAATATTTTCATGTGTTTAATAAAATATTTCATGTGTTTAATAAAAGTTGAAAAAGAATTTATTTATAAAATTAATGACTGATCCAAAGAATTTCCAAAGTTCTAATGATCTAAACTTCATTTTGAAATAATTAAGTAATGTGAATTTCCTGAATATGACACACAAACAATTGGCTTGAAGTCAACTTGGTAATATTTAAAATCATACATATTCTTTGAAATACTTTATTGAACTAACAGAACATGTTTCAGGTCAATTATTACAGCCGATTGTGTTTCCCATTTATTTATTTATTTCCAAGTTAGTTAGCATATAGTGGCATATTGGTTTCAAGAGTAGACTTTAGTGATTCATCACTTACATATGATACCCAGTGCTCATCCCAAAAAGTGCTCTAAATTTTTAAACTTTATGTTGGGAAATAATTATCTATGAATATAGATACATATAGAACATTTCCGCATGATCTAGATCTTCTAAGCAAAGGCATTTACAGTCAATTTAAGAATTGTTTATGTAAGGTGGCATTGCAGGATCATAAAGTTTAGAGATATCTCTGTCTCTTGAGATGTTCCAGAGTGGTGAAGATAAAGACTTCTCTCTGGAGAAGATCTCCTATATTCAAGAGAAAAGATCAGGTCTCTATCTCCAAAACTAGATTCAGTTCACCAACAGTTGGGTACATATTCAGAGTTTTCTAATTCTAGGATTAATCCCATTATTTATCCTGCATGTATAGATACCATTTGACTTCCAGCACATCACCCTGTGGGGACTGGAACTCAGGGAACTGGTGCTATGAAGTTACTCTAGCAGATGTTTTATTTTTTTACATTTGTTTGTTTCTCTGTTTTTTGTTTTGTTTTGTTTTGAGAGAGAGACAGTGCGTGCATGTGAGCAGGGGAGAGACAAAGAGAGAGGGAGAGAGAGAATCCCAAGCAGGCTCTGCATGGTCAGCGCAAAGACTCTCAGGGCTCCAACTCACCAACCATGAGATCATGACCTGAGTGGAAATTAGGAGTCAGATGTTTAACCATCTGCACCACCCAGGCATCCCTCTATCTGATGCTTTTGCTATTACTAATAAACTGTCTTTGTCTCTGACCCAGGTGTCTTGTGATTTTATATATATTGTTATGAACTGAATATGTCCCCTCCCCCATCAAAAGATTTATATTTTTTATGAATATTAGGAAGTAGGACCTTTGGGAGATAATTAGATCATGAAGGTGGAGCCCCCATGAATAGGATTCATGTTCTTGTAAGAAGAAACATGAGAGCTTTCTCTCTCTCTCTGATCCCCACCATGTGAAGACACAATCAGAAGACAGTATCTTCAAAACTTGAAGAGAGCTCTCACCAGACACCAGAAAGTTGGCACCTTGATCTTGGGTTTCCTAGCCTCCAAAACTGTGAAAAATAAATTTATGTTGTTTAATCGATACAGTCTATGTTAATTTGTTATAGCAGCCCAAACTGATTAAGATAGTTCAGATAGAGTTAGGTAAAACCTCAGACCCTTTACAGATTCTGACTTAACTTTGAGATATGCATTACATAAAATAAAATAAAATAAAATAAAATCATTTTAAATATAGAGTTTGATGAGCACTGTACATGTATACACATCTATAGCCACTATGATAATCATCGTATAGAACATTTCCATTACCCAAAAAAGTTCTATTGTGTTCATTTCCAATCAGTCTCCTCCATACCCTCAGATACAGGCAATCACTGATATGTTGCCTAAACTATGGATTGGACTGATATTTCCTAAAATTTCATAATGGATAAAGAAATTGTGGTTTATATACACAATGGAATACACTTGGCAACGAGAAAGAACGAAATATGGCCTTTTGTAACAACATGGATGGAACTGGAGAGTATTATGCTAAGTGAAATACATCATACAGAGAAAGACAGATACCATATGTGTTCACTCTTATGTGGATCCTGAGAAACTTAACAGAAGACCATGGGGGAGGGGAAGGAAAAAAAAAGTTAGAGAGGGAGGGAGCCAAACCATAAGAGACTCTTAAAAACTGAGAATAAACTGAGGGTTGATGGGGGGTGGGAGGGAAGGGAGGGTGGGTGATAGGCATTGAGGAGGGCACCTGTTGGGATGAGCACTGGGTGTTGTATGGAAACCAATTTGACAATAACTTTCATATTTAAAAGAAACAACAAACAAAATAAAAATAAAATTTCATGTAAATGGAATCATGCAGTATATAATTCTGTTTTGGGCTTATTTCATTCGTGATTATTTTCATTAATGATTTCTGAGATCCGGTCATGTCATTGCTTATTATAGGAATGCATCCCTCATATTTACTGATTAGTATTCCAGTGTATGAGTATTCTACAATATGCTTATGCATCCTGCTATTAAGAAATATTCAGGCTGTTTTCCAGTTTGGAGTCACTATGATAAATCTGCTATGAGCAGTTGGCAAGTCTTTGTATGGAAACACATTTTATTTCTCTTGAGTAAGTACATAGGACTGGAATGATTAGGTTGCATGGTAAGTATGTCACTAGCCTTATACAATACTGCCAAACTGTTTTCCAAATTGTACCATTTAACATTCCACCAACAATGTATGAAAATTCCACTTGCTCCACATCCTCTCTAAAACTTGTACTGTTCATCTTCTTAATCTACCCATTCTAATGGCTACATAGGGATGTTTCACATGCTAGATACTGTCCATTTCATTTGGCACCCATTTCTATACTCTTCGATTCCCCCAACCCTAAGTGTGACGGGAAACCTAAAGCTGTTTTTCTTAAACTCCCTTTGGCTAGGCTTCTCAATACAGCTTAGGTTCTTTCAGTGAGATTAATCTTAACACATTTGGAAGGTGTCACGGAAGTGGGGACTATCCTCGAACGGTGCAGTTGGACAAGTGGGCTGGGGGAGCAGCTTGATTCCATGATTTTCTCCATCTTACCAGATTCATGGGGATGGGGAAGCTAAGATATCGAGTGGTCAAGAAAGCATCCGGTTCCTGACCTCAGGGGTTGCAGCCATAGTAGTGTATGTTCCTGAAATCAGAAACGGAGTGGTGACTTCCTGACTTTTATTTCTGTAGGCAACCAATGATTTTGAAATCACTTAATATTCTTAATACTTTTCTGCTTGGAATGCCTAGAGTACTTTCTGTTACCTGAACTCAGATTGACTCAACAGACATAAAGAAAAAAAAAGTAAAAAAAAAAAAAAAAAAAAAAACAAAACAAAAAAAAAAAACGCTAAATATAGACAGGAGATTTTAAGAGGGAAATGGTTCAGCATTCTGAATTTCTCCATCTTAATTCTCAGAGGGATTGCTTAATATCATGTTATCATTGTAATAATTTGTTAACAAAAATCTATCGGCCGTATATTAGCGATGCTGATATTTATTGAGAGTTTACCATGTACCAGGCACTGTAAGAATCAATTCAATGCTGGGGCGCCTGGGTGGCGCAGTCGGTTAAGCGTCCGACTTCAGCCAGGTCACGATCTCGCAGTCCGTGAGTTCGAGCCCCGCGTCAGGCTCTGGGCTGATGGCTCGGAGCCTGGAGCCTGTTTCCCATTCTGTGTTTCCCTCTCTCTCTGCCCCTCCCCCGTTCATGCTCTGTCTCTCTCTATCCCAAAAATAAATAAACGTTGAAAAAAAAAATCAATTCAATGCTTATTACAAACTTAAGTCAGTCATAGTTCAGGCATTATCTTCAATCCATTTTAGCATTTCCTATTCTGTACCAGAGGAGGGTTTAAACCCAAGTCTGTCTGAAACAAATTTATACAATTTCACTTCCACCATGTTGCTTCTCAGACAAAATTTGTCACTAACCATACTTTTCTACGTCACTGGGAAAATAGGCACGTATGCTCCCAAATCCTTGGTCTTACCTACAAACTAACTCACTCTGAATTCCTTTCTTCTTTTCAGGGTTGTAATGGAAATCATCATTTTCTCCTTCTACTTAAGAAAAAAAAACCCTATTAGAACTACTATGATCCAGCCATCCCTCTTCTGGGTACATATCCAAAAGAAATGAAATTAGTACCTCAGAGAGATAGCTGCACTTCCATGTTCACTGTGGCACTATTCACAATAGCCAAGATTTACAAGTGACCTACATGCTGTTGATGGATAAATGGACAAAGAAACTGTGGTATATACATACAATCCAATATTATTCAGCCTTAGAAAAGGAGATCCTGCCATATGTAATAATATGGATGAAACCGGAGGATATTATGCTAAGTGAAATAAGACCGACACAAAAAGAAAAATACTGTGTGATATCCCTTTTATATGAAATGTAAAGAAAAAATTGATTCGCAGAAGTTGAGAGTAGAGGGGTAATTACCAGCGGCAGGGAGGTGGGAGAAATAAATAAGAGATGTTGGTCAAAGGATGCAAAATTGCCGTTTAGTAGGATGAAGAAGTTCTAGAGAGCTAAGGTACAGCATGATGACTCTTGTTAACACTACTGTATTGAATAAAGAAATTTGCCAAGAGTAGATTTGAGATGCTCTCACAAAAAAAAGAGAAAAGAAAAAAGTTAACTGTGAGAGGAGATAGACACGTTAATTAGCTTGATAGATACATGAATTAGATACGTATCATCTCACTCTATACCTATTATCAAAACATCATGCTAGATACTTTAAATATATAATTTTTACTTACCTACTTACCTAATTTTTACTTACTCCCTATTTACCATATACGATTAAGTTAGAGATCTCAAACTCAAAACAACAGTGCATAAAATAAAATTGATGTGTGTTTCTTTATTGTGTAACATTTGGATGTAAGAACTCCGGGACAGAAAAGAACTTCACAAAAAGACTGGAACTCAGACTCCTTCCATCCTGCTATTCCACCAGTCTGAGCATATAGCTTTCATTTTAGGGTTGAAGACAACTGCTCAAACTCCAGCCATCTTTTCTACATACTAGCCCACAGGGAAAAGGAAACACTAAAACGTAAAATGGTATCTTCCTCATTCTAAGCATACTTGCTAAAAACTGCACACACCTCTCTGCTTAGAGTCTATTGGCCATAAATTAGCCATCTTTAAGGTGAGGTACAGGAGGTGGGAGGGAGCAGTTAAGAGATCATCTTACCTGCCAAGAGACTCATTCTATAAAATGTATACAAATCCATCATGATCTATAAGGTGTTCAATGACCTGCATCGTATTGATCTCTTCTGTCTCAACTTCTGCCATCTCCTAGTCTCCCTCACCTCCAGACACTGGACAATGCATTGTTTTACACAACTCTGTGCGTGACACCGAAGGTTCAATCAGATGAGCCGCATTAGAGATAAGGACCATGACCAATAATATTGAATAAAGAACTTAGTATAGGAATTCAATGCTAAGCAGGAGTAGAGGTGGTAAAGAAGTCCACGCAAAACTGTTGTCTCTGAGCTTGAGGATAAGCCTGAAGAAGTATGACTCCCTTGGGCTAGGGGTCAGACAGAAAAGCTGAATATGGAGGGGAAAAAATGAGAAATCAGAACCACCAGGATGAGAATTTGCACCTGATTCTAGTGCCTCTGCTATCTGCTTCAATGCTAGGATTGCCCTGCAGGAAAAGCTGACTCCCCTGAGCACAGATCTGCTCACATGCCTGGCTCAGGATTCAGAGAACTTACGGGAGAAAATCCAGCAGGAGAGAAAGGAGCTGTAGGTCTGCATGTTGTCGCTTGCCAACAAAGGAAGCCAACACTGCCATGCGCTCAGCACCCCAGACCAACCTCCAAAACATAAAACACTACCGGTTCTCTCAGGTCTGGCTGCCAAATCACATGCAAATTCATCTTGTTGTCATCCACAATCCAGAACAATGCTGGGAAGGGGATGTTTGGAAAGGTAGTTAGAGCTCAGCTTAATTGGCACAGTATAAACCTGGATGTGTTACTTGGGTCTCATTTTTAAAACATACTTCTTCAAGATTCCTTTCTGTAACTCCTGAGACCAGCCTAACTACTAAAATGTAGCTCTGTAGCACTTCTCTTTTTTTCTTCATTCATATGTAGTTTTTGTTTGTTTGTTTTTTATTGCTTATATCAGCCCCACAAAATGAAAAAATAAAACTTTTCAGCCTGGAAAAAGGCAGATACACGTTTTTCACTGGAAAAATAAAGTTCTGAAATAGTGCCTGCGAAGTTAAAGACTTTCTCCATCTTCTCCCCATCTTCTCCCACCTAGAACAGTTTTTGGCATTTATGGAATTAATTTCATTGAATTATTTCATTTGTACAATTCTAAAAATTAACTCTGGCAGTTTCCATATACACAGAAGTTTTTTCTTTCCAAAAGGCAACTTCCATGATGGCACACAGTAAAATGGAGGCCAACGTGGTGAGTGGTTGGTGAATCTCACCCAGCCCAAAGGTCTTGGATGTTTGTTACGCACTAGATTTTCATCTTTCTTCCCACATCTTTACCGCATAAATAAATGTTGGAAGCAATGCAGTATTTTCTTTTAAAACAAATTTTTAAGTCCTTTCTGTATTATTTAATAGAACGTATAAACAAATATGTCAAGGTAATCAGCAAGAAAAATCAGTTGAGTATTCTCTGTCAGGCTGCCTGGCCCCCACTAGCTTTTCTACACCTGTAATAAAAATATCTCTAGTGAAAGGAAACATACAAAGGATGAAAAGTATACTTCTTCCATAAAAATTAAATTTTCAAAGTTGTTCCCAACACACCTGTTTTCTCCCTAGAGAAGTCAGTACTTTGTTGAACTTAATTAGGAGTGAAATGAGTTGTTCGGGCCACAGGATAAAAAGGACCATGGGATTATTTAAAGTATCAAATTTGAAATACAATTTATATTTTTTCGGAAAAATTTTGTCATATTTTCTGACTTGCATTTCAGAAATGTTTCAATGTATCAAAATATTGGTTGATTTTAAATATTACATGTTAACAAAGAACTTGCCTCTTTCAACTGTGCCTCTCCTCACAGCAAACGTGAACTTGCCCAGTTTTTTCAGGTTGGACACATATTGAACAAAGTGCCTTTATGCTAATTTGAAATCACTCTGTCCTATGGTTAGCAATGAATTAATATCAAGATGGTTTTTCATTTTTGAAAAATGAACTGTGATTTTTTAATAGAAATAAGTCAAGTATTATTTATTATATTTGACAAGCTACTCAGCTAGCTAGGCAACATTTAGTGATGTCCCAGATAAAGATGTAGGTGACATTCTTTAAAAATAGGAGTCCCTGGTGAATTCTCAGGACTTGGCACTGTGTGTGATTGTTAGTTTTGCCTGTACCTCTGAAAAATGGCAAAACGTGAATCCGTTCATTAAAAAGCTGTCAGCCAACTGAAATTCAGAAATAGGCTACTCATGGTAATTAATTAAATTCTACTTTTTTTCTTAGTGTGTTAAGTGCATTGACTCAGTTACAAAAATGAAACCAACAACTTGTTGTTTTTAAGTCAACTAACAAAATGTTGCATCAGGTTTAAGAGAAATCAAAAATTATTTTTAAAAATGTAAACCGAATAAAACATTGAAATATTTATTCTTTCTCAACAGATAGTATCGCTTTTAAAATGGGATGGATAAAAGCAGTGCATTCTGCGGTCCTGTGAATCTGTCTCTTGCTTCAACAGCATGTGGATGGAACAGACCCAGTAACGCCCCTTCTACCAGCCTGGACCAGCCTCCAACTTTTCTCCCAGTTGCTACCTTCAGAGCCATCTTCTTGTCTCCGGGACATCCAACATCCTATCTTGAGCTTAGCTCCTTATTACCATCAACCCCAAGCTTTCAGATTTGTCAGAATTGTTCCACCAAGGGGAAGGGTGCCGTCAACCCTCTGGTTAACAAGCACCTACACGCCTCTTACACCTACCTGTCTCAGGCTTCTATTTCTACCACCACAGGGCAGCTCCGGATTGTGTGGGCCTCTTCTCTTGGCCCTGAGGAGAAGCACAAGCACGCTGGGAGTCTCTGGAAGATACTAGTCCAGTATAGGCTCCATGCCCTCTTCCAGGACATGCAGAAGCCATCCCAAGATGAGTGGCGTAACACCCTGGACACCATGGAAACTTCCCTGGTTCTGGAGAATAACCCAAACCAGGCTCTTTTGGTTCTGTATGCCTTGGGTTGTGCCCCCGCAGACCCCCATGTCTATGACTTCCTGTCGAACCGCGTCCTAGAGGAGCAGGTGAAACTCATCAAGAAGATGGACAATCCCCTGACTAACCTCTGCAAGCTGGCTGGCCCCCAGCCTGGGCTGGGCGAGCGGCTCCTTTAACGGCCAGCACGACTTGGAGTCTTTGAAGCCCAGCAACCTTAGAGGGGCCCCTCTGACATCCCCGAGGTGCCAGGGCTTGGGCCTGAGCTTGTCCTGGGAGCTACTCAGCAGCTTTTTAACTAACCTGAAGCGCTCTGGCAGATTGTGGGCCAAGTGGAAACAATAAATCTTTTTGTAGCCAATCAATAAAATGAAAAATTAAAAAATAATAAAATCTAATGGATAAAAAATATTTTGGGGCCTTTCTTGTGAATTATCAATTAACAGTTCACATTCCTTTTTTTTTTTTAAGTGTACTTATTTATTTTGAGAGAGAGAGCATGGGGTAGGGGCAGAGACAGAGGGAGAGAAAGAATCCCAAGCAAGCTCCCTGCTCAGCACGGAGCTCCACTAGGGGCTTGATCTCATAACCCACGAGATCATGACCTGAGCTGAAATCAAGAGTCAGACACTGAACAGACTGAGCCACGCAGGTTCTCCGAAAGCTCACATTCTTATAAGCAACACTGTTATGAAAAAAAATCTAGATATGAATACATCTGGTTGCTGTATTGCAGAAAACATCCAGGGAGGACTACGTTCTGCCCCTCTGAACAGATCTTCTAAACAGATTTCATCCACAAGTAAGAATTACTAAATATCCAGACATTGTCAGAAAAAGACAGATAAATGGAAATACTCAAAGTTAAATAGGAAAGACAGTCTTTCAGTTTTTACTTGTGGTGATATGCTACTTGAGATATGCCAAGAGCTATAATGCTGTATGTGGGATAGAGTTATTTATTACCTGTATCCTGCCACAGGATTTAGAAAAGCTTTAAGGATAAAGCAGAATTCTAAAGAAGTGAGGTACAGGTTGGGAATGAGAGAAAGGTGGGGACAAGATGATCACGCATGTAGCAAGAAAGTAATGGCCAAAGGAACGCAGCTATATGAATTGTTACTACATTATTATGTATTAAAGACCATAAAACAGATGATACATTGATTTTTCTGCTAAACCAAACAACCTTAAAAGAGTTTCCAAGTGGGGTGTCTGGATGGTACAGTCGGTTAAACATCCTACTTCGACTCAGGTCCTGATCTTGCGGTACCTGAGTTCAAGCCCCGTATGGGGCTCTGTGCTGACGGCTCAGAGCCTGGAGACTGCTTCAGATTCTGTGTCTCACTCTCTTTCTGCCCCTCCCCTGCTTAAGCTCTGTCTCTCTCTCAAAAATAAATATTAAAAAAAAATTTTTTAAGTTTCCTATCTACAGGGAAGCTTTACTGTAACAGATTCAAAATAGAAAGAATCCATAGTTATTTTACAGGGCCAAGGTTTTAATGCACCAAATGAAAAATAAACCCTAAAGGAAGGATGCAAACTAGCCCAGAGAGAAATCAGTCACATCACTCATAGGTGGTAATTGGATTTGATTGGTGAAATTTGAGTTTGAGAAGTGCTATGTTTTTTATTATGTAAGTGATCACAGCAACTTGAGACCAGATTAACTTTACCGAAAGTTTCTCCCCTTACAACTCAAATTAAATCTGCAATAGTGGTTGGGGAAACTGCCACATATACCCAAATGCTTTGTTCTCTCTGCATATCAGTCAATAAGTAAAAGCATTTTGTAAACCTACCTGGAATGCCATCTATGATAGAAAGTGCCATTGTATCTAGTAAAGGACAAAAATTATCCTTGTTCATCAGAGACCTCTGTATTGGAAACTTCTACAGAAACTTACAGTTTTCTCCACATTGGAGTGGACCTACATTCTTGAACCACTAGGTAGCTTCCTGAAGGTGGGATCATGGTGTGTGCAAATGAATATTCCCTAGATGCCTAATAGAATGACTTGCACACACAGAAAAAGGGCTGTGTGTTGGATGAATGAATGAACAAATGAATTTTCTGGTCTAAATTGTGTTTATATGACTCAAAGCATAGTGACAAGAAAGGTTTGCATTAATTAGTAAAAGCAATACTCTCCCTTTCATTCTGCCCTAGTGGCAATAAGATACCCAGACTGAGATGACCTCTAGACTGTCTGTCTGACCTTATGTGTCAGCTTCAAATCACATCCTCCAAATACTCAGAATAATAAGGGTCTGCATCCGACTAGGAATGTTGAAGGAGATAAAAATCAGTCTAAAACTAAGTGAAGGTTTCCGTGAGTGGTTCTTTTTTTAGACAAATAAAGAAATTCAGATGGAGGGGATACACTTACATTTACAGATTCTTGTTGCCTGCCTGAAGCGTGCAGAATATCCCTTATTTTCTTCTGAAGTCATCCTGACATCAATAGTGCTACCCTCAAAAAATGTGAACCTAATTTGAGAGAAGATCTACCAACACTCATGGAATATAATATAGCAATGAAATATAAAGCAACAAAGAGGGGGTAGCACAAAGTCATGGAAAGCTTAATCAAGGAAGGAGGGTTGGGTAAGACCTTGAAAATAAATAAGATCTGAGTGAGCTGGGATACATCTGAGTATATTCCATGTAAACAAAACAGTCTTTAGAAACCATGGTTTTGCATTTGCTCCGTTCTACATGCTTCTAGTAGTTTCTTCAGTCCCATTCCAGAAATTGAATCTTTACTATTTCTGTATCCCCTCATTTTATGTCCCATCTGCACTGGAAAAAAAAAAAAAAAAAAAAAGGTACCTCCTTCTCCTGATACCTGATTGTTCTAAGGTGCTTCAGAGAGTTTTCAAACTGTGTTTTAAGCTGATGCTTCCAAGATAAACAGGACCTCAGAGATAATACAGTTTAATCTCTTTATTTTACAAAGAAAGAAAGAAAGGTCTAGAGATAAAAGGTGACTTTTCCCAAATCACATAATAATTAGTGGCAACTCAGTCTAGAACATAAGTATCTAAAATCTGTTTAGTGGAAAAGTGTAATACTGGCTGTTCAGAATCCAAGGCTTGCTATCTCCCAAGATCAAAGAAAATTCAATATGGTGGCTTATAGCTTTCTTTTCTCTTACTAATTATCATTGTTGATATCATGAGACAGAGCAGGGTTTGGATTAGATCCCCTCAACCCTAACCACAAAATCCAGCATTCCTCAAGAGCTGAAACACAGTGCCTCTTGAGTAACATATCTTGCAGGAATGTGGAAGCAGAATGCTAACCAAAGGAGGAACTCAACTACAAAGATTGGTGGACCCCAGGACTGACGTTTCCTTGATGTTCTCCGTATTATAATACTGAAAATTATGACCAGGGGTGGAGTTTAACAGGCAAATGAGGCACACAATGCATATTCTGTCCACTCTGCCAGTGCACCCAACTTCCTGTATTTCTACCTGTCCTATATGCTTAGATGTCACTCTTTTCCTGCCTTACTAGCCTCTTTAAATTTCCCGGGCCTTTGTTCTGAGAGCCAGCATGAAGGACACTTTCCTTTATGCTGTCTCCTTTCTGCTGCTTTGCCTGGAAATTCCCTTTTGGCCCCAATTTCTATTGCTTGGAGAGCCCAGGGACCAGAGTAGGTAACAATTATATTCTGATAATATAAGTACTATGATTATTGTGTGGTACATATCAATTGCTTGCAATTGTCCCTTTTCTAAACTCTGTATTCTTTTATCAGCATACAAGAATAAAACATAAATGTCTAGATGTTTTAATGTATGTTCTTCAATTATGATGTGATTTTTATAGTTTCTCTATATCAATTGCATAGATTAATATTTCAGGCATACCCTCTGGTCTCCTTATTTTCTTACGTCTAAGCAGAAATAATTACATTATTTAACTAGCTTCATCTGTCTGTGAGTTTTCCCGTGCCATTACCTAAAGATTTTGCGTACGCCCTTTGCCTTACTCTGTAATTGTTAAAATATATATAATTGATTGACTAGGTTTTATATAATTTTTCACTTTATTCCTTACCTTTGCTTGTCACATTAATTTGCATTTTCTTCACTTAGTCCTGGAATATTTCTGTTTCTTCTCTGCACCTAACTTGAATACTATATGGATTCAGCAGAAAATAATATATCTGTCTATGGAGCATCAACTTAAAAGCTTTCATGTCGCCCATCCTTACCAAAGGATGCCAATGGAATCCTATGAAAGAAATTGGAGACTGTGTTTCTATACCAGAGCTGCGTAATTCAAGCAAGGCATGACCTATTCAACAATGAGAACAGCCTGATTCCAAGGAACTCAAGGGGAAACATAATTATGTTCTAGTAACCAGTCACATAAACCAGATATTGGTCCCAGGGTGGCCAAAAGCACACAACATTTTCTACTTATTAAAAAATTATATTTCGGAGAATGATTTGAGTGCTCATACTAGCTGCATCAATTCTTTTTAAAAACTTTGAGAAAAAAAACATAGACTTTATATAAGAAGGAAAAAAAAAGTCATAGAGATGATTTTTCTGGAATGACAGAGATAGCCATATACATGCACTGAAACAAGAAAGCTACAATTCTCCAATCCCTTCTTTATTTAAAGTTTAGAGATAATATTTAATGAGTCATCCAGTGGTCAATGGAAGTTAACCCAGTCTCTTATCTGCAATTCTGATATCCAAAAATCAGAACATTGAAAAAATACATAATTTATTTTGAGGCAGTCTGAAACCCCTATGCAGTCCGAACCCATTTAACCTCACTTACATTGATATTAACTCATGTATAATATTTATTTGTCCTACCTAGTATGAACATTCACAAATGTCCCTGCAGAAATATTTTATTAATGTGTTTGATTATCCAATGCCACTATTCTTCTCTGCTGTTTGTAGTACATAACAGACTACATTACTTTTCTAAAATGTAAAGATATTTGAATTCCAAACTCATCTGGCTATACAGACATATATTAATATTCTTAATATATATAGCAATATATAGCTTTCAAATCCTTTTCACATGTATGATTCTCTATCCTCTTGAAAACGTTGAAAGTCATAGACACTTTCAGATTAAGAAGTTGAGACTTGGGATAGCTTGGTGACTTCTCCAGAATTATGAAGCCAGTAATAGCCTATGAACTAAATTAAATTGAACCTATGACTGAATTAAAGTTCAATCATTTGATTTAACCTAATGAGTGCCTGCTGTTGAGTGCCTACTGCACAGTAGGGTTCTCTCCACTTTCCCAAATCTGATTCATTATCTGAAGTTGTTTAGTATTTGAAGAGAAAAGCTATTCACAGATTTTAAGGAAAAATTTCTAACTTTGGCAAACATCAGCAATTATTAAATGTAGGTTCAAATATCATAATAAAGCTGGTATCCTCTCACTTTATCATGCAAATGTTGAGACTCATACATTGTCTATCACTCAAACAATCTGACTACCTATTGAAATCTCTCTTCTTTATATTTCTGATGGTTTTAGTTAGCAAACAAACTAAATCCTAAAAAACAATAGTTTTCCAATTCTGAAATGAATGTAAGATTCATTTTAAGAAAGTTCTGTATAGTTTGTCTTTGTAACTATATCTCAAATCTTGCTTGTGTTTCTACCTAAGATAATGAGAACAGCCTGATTCCAAGGAACTCAAGAAAGAAACGTGATTATGTTCTAGTAATCAATCACATAAACCAGATATTAGTCCCAGGCTAGCCAAAAGCACACAACATTTTCTACTTATTAAAAAATTGCATTTCAAAGTATGAAAGTTCGTTTTCTTGGCTCCTGTAGTTTTTCTTCTTTGTTAGTGGAAAGGATACCACTTAGGCCAGGCATTTTTGTGTAGTGACCACTAAAAAAAAAAGTTCCAATCTAAACAGTGAGTGGATCAATTCACCAAAGACGGCAAGACATTCCTCCAGAACAAGTGTCCACCTAATACTTAAGCAGTTTCCCCTTTCTTGTTCCACAAGTATGGGTAAGGCCAGCTGACTGCTGTCGGCTAGCCTCTGCATCACCATCACAGAATTCCTGAGTTAGAAGTACCCTTGGAGAACACTGACCTTCATGACCTTATGAACAGAAGCCCAGAGAAGAGAGGAGTCTTGCAATTGGTCACATAAACAAGTCACCAAGTAGAAGCAATTGAGTGAGACAAAAAAACACCCACGCCAAGAACTTTTTGAAATAAAAGCAAGTGTCTTCTGAACCCAAACTACTGACTGGAGTAGGGTGGGGAGGGACACCAAGAATGGGTTTTTAGTAGAGTAATCTGGGGATTCCTAGGACAAAAGACAAGAAAAACATTCCTACCTCTTTCCTTGCTTTCTTTCGAAGAGAAGCAAGCTGATATATAAATCATAATGGGGAAATAGAAAATTTTTTAAATGTTGTCACTCTTAATGAGCTAGCTATATCAACTAACATATGGGTGAGGAAAAAGTAGATTAAAAATGGATTAGGTTTAGAAGAAACCACGCAAAGTTGGAAAGTAAGAAATACCAACCATGAGCCCATGTATACTTTCACCACAAACCTGTTTTGTTCCAGTTGCCTATATATTCCACAAAATTCGATTCGTAAAATCTATTCTATTACTTTCTCCTTGAATCTGTAATTTCTGACCAGTGTTTGTGCCATTTTTTAACCCTACAAGTTAGGTATCCTTCTTGTATTTTTGGTACACTCAGCATACATTTAGATTTACCAGTAAGCCTGCCATCCTTAACTGGTCCCCTCATTTTCTGCCTAGTGCCTGGTCACATGACTGCCCCAAAGCTGAGAATTTAACCTCACACAAATCACCTACATCAAGACAGGGGCAGGGATGTTTTCACCAGAAAGAAAAATCACCTAGATGCTGATACCAGAGAAAAGGGAGAATGGATTCTGGGCAGGCAAATAGAGCAGATGTCCACTACAGATGGCCTGGCAGAGCTGAGCAGAAGCCCCTCTCACTGCCATTCTCTACAACACACCTAGATTTAACCAGAGCTGGTCTGCCACTCTCCTATGAAGCACCCAGGGTGTTTTAATTTCAGGAGTTGTACAAGATGGGAAAAGGAGACCATTTTGAAATGACTAAGTAGAGGTAACTAGCCCAAGCGGGACTATTATAACCACAATTCCAACAATTTCATGAATATCAAAACAAATGGCAAAGCAAAGAAATGTTCTGGAGGAGATTTAGCAGGTCAGCAATTCGTACCGGTGTAGGCTGACTTAATCAGCTCCTGCCACCAGAGAGGGAATAACAACAGGCTGTTCTTGAACAAAATAACGGAGAATTACAATTGTCCAAAAAGCCATCCAACCTGGTAGCCCTGAAGTGTCTCCTTTAGTGAATTTCTCAAGTAACAACCCAGCAGGCAATGGGAAAGGGCTGTTTATCTCCCAAGGTTCTGAGCCTTGTTTCTCAGCTGGTCTGCCTGTGGGGGCTTTGCCTGTAAGCTTTGCCTGAAGAAATAGGGTAATGTGATTTTGAATGTGCTGAAACACGTATTCATTAGAGAGAAATAAAATTGTCTGAAATTTTTTAATGGGTATTTTCAGAAACTTTAAGATGTTTAGCCCTTGCCCAGCACTGGCTTCTCGCTGTACTGCAGAGAAGCTATTAGGGAAATGATTTAAGCACTTTTGGGTAATGAAGGTTTTTGTGTCTATTAGTGTGCTTCTAATTGCATATTTAAAGACTGAGGTACTTGGAGTGATGGTGCTACATACCCAATGACCAAGAAAAGAGCAATAGAGACAGCACGGTCTGTTGGATGAAAAACCCACAAGGTTCTACCATCCACCCCCTGCTACCAATAGAAAGTTGCTCAGCTGTGCCGCGCCGGAACTCCTCCATCTGTAGGAAGGCATAAATTACTGGTAACATAATGACAATAGGAATGTCATCCACGGGATGTAGACATATTATATAGATATATACATATTTATTATTTATAGTACCCTTATGTGACTACATCAAATATGAAAATTGAATAGGAAAAAATATGTGCTACTCGGTAACGTGGGCTAAGACTGAAAGTCTGAAGCATGATTATTAAAGGAAATGAAACATTCTACTGCTACAAGAGAAAGGAATTGAGAAGATAAATTATGGCCATCTTATGAACAAGCCTAGAATTAAAATGTCCCAAAATTCAAAACACAGGACTCTAAAGGGAACTTGCTGTGCAGGTTGTCTGAGTCAATGAATTTGTCATTGTAGATACATTCACTGCATAAAATGCGAGCCCTTTTAAAAAGGGGAGCTGAAAATACAATGGTTGTTGCTTACCTGGCTCATGCAACGGCACTCTCCCCTGTTATTCCATCTACTCCTCCGATCGGCCTTTATTAATAATTTTCTACTCCTCTGTCTGGCCCTTATGGGCTCAGGATTTTCCTGGGATTCCATTTCCCAGGAGGTCACTTTTCATACCGATCTAAACACTTTCTTTGAGGCAATGCCAGTCATCCATGATTTCAAATCCAGCTCTTTGCTACCTGTGCCCCAGGTGAATACTCCGGATCCAATTTGCCAGTTGCCCACTTGAACTGCAACCCTGAAAAGGCTCAACGGTACTTCACATTTCATCTGTGTGCAATGAATCTCCTTATTATTTTCCCTTCTTCCCCCTAATTTATTCTTCCTATAACTACTAATTTATTAAATAACAGTTCACTCAAAGCCAAATACCACTTCCCTACACAGACACTCTATTCACTCTCAAGGTCCATAAGTGGTATTATCAAAACGCAATCTCTCTCGTTTCTATTACAAATGCCTTAGTTAAGGATCTAATTACTTCTTTAAAAAAATTTTTTTAATGTTTAAAAATAAAAATTTTTGGGGCGCCTGGGTGGCGCAGTCGGTTAAGCGTCCGACTTCAGCCAGGTCACGATCTCGCGGTCCGTGAGTTCGAGCCCCGCGTCAGGCTCTGGGCTGATGGCTCGGAGCCTGGAGCCTGTTTCCGATTCTGTGTCTCCCTCTCTCTCTGCCCCTCCCCCATTCATGCTCTGTCTCTCTCTGTCCCAAAAATAAATAAAAAACGTTGAAAAAAAAATAAAATAAAAAAATAAAAATTTTTGAGAAAGAGAGAGAGAGACAGAGTGTGAGTCAGAGAGGGGCAGAGAGAGAGAGGGAGACACAGAATCTGAAACAGGCTCCAGGTTCTGAACTGTCAGCACAGAGCACAATGTGGGGCTTGAACTCAGGAATGGCTAGATCATGACCTGAGCCAAAGTCAGACGCTTAACCCACTGAACCACCCAGGCGCTCCATGATCTAATTCCTTCTTACTTACCCCTCCACCTAAGTATGGTCTCTTCTTTCCAATCCACATCTATTTTCCTAAACTGCAAATTTACATCACTGTCTTTATATCTAATATCTTTTCAATGACTACAGAAAAAAAAAATCAAACTCTTTTTAAAAGGCATTCTATGCATTTTCATCTAGCCCAAGCTGATCTCTGTCTTCAACATGTCACCTAATTCTTTGGACAAATTTCCTCTAACTCTGGGCACCGCATGTTTATCAATGCAGCCATGATGTTATTCCTGGTGTGCTCAGACTCCTTCCCTCCAACCTTCTCCTTGAAGAAAGCTTATCCATTGTTTAATATGCACATTAACTAATACCTCCTTTCCCATGACTCCACAAATGATTGCTTGCTTCTGGCTAGATTCCTGTTCGTAGTCTCTGTTACTAGTTATCAGGTAGCAGTGAAAGTGTCTGTCAGCTTCCGCCATCTCCTCCTGTTCCACTCTAAGCTCCTCAGTGGTAAAGATAGATTTTACTCATCTGCTATGCACAGACCCTCTCACTCAGTACTGGGTAATGGAATATTAAATAAAAAGCAAGAGAGTTAAGCCAAATACATAACTAAAAAAAAAAAAAAATTAAGTAAATCAGATCATCTAGGTTTATGTCCTAAATCGTTAACTACCTTAATGATCCTGAAAAAATAAGCTTTATACTTCTGTCAGTATGAGTTTCTTCATCTGTCAAAAGAGGGAGTTGGACTAGGTGTCTGACAAGTTTTTTCTCAGCACTTCTATCCCATAATACCCATAATTGATAGTTGAAGTTTCATGCCTAATTTTTTTAAGTTTTATAGAAATTTACCATATTCGTTCATGTCATGAAAAGACAGTATTGCAAAGAGTCAGTGCCCCGCCCAATATCAAAATATTTTGTAAAGTTTTAAAAATGTAAACAGTGTGATCTTGCCATGGTATTAGACAAATAGATTGCTGGAACAGAATAGACAACTCAAAATTGATCTATGCATAGGTGGTAAGGAATAACAGAATAGGACTCACTAAGCAGTGGTTAAAGAATAAGCTAGTTAAATATGCTGTTAGGAAAATTGATAATCCCTATGGGAAAAATAAAATTATATGACTATAATACAACATACCCAAAAATATATTATAGATGAATTAATGACCTAAAATATGGGAGATGAAACATTTAAATGATTATAAAATAATATACTTCTATAGTGTTTGCTATATCTTAGACACTGTTAAGTGCCATACAGACATTAATTCCATCAATAACCCTAGTTGGGAGGGAAATTCATTTATCATTTTTATTATTCAATTTACGGAAAAGGATAATTATGGAACAGAGAGGTTAGTAAATTTACTGATAATAAGGGACTGCATTAGGATTTGAATTAAGCGTTCAAATTTCTTGCCTCAGAAACTGAGCTCTTAAGCAAACTGCCAGCAATGAGAGACAGAAGGCTTTCTTTTAAAAGAACTGAAAAGCACAATAGCAAAGAGAAAGACATGCAAATGTAACTAAAAACTTTTTTTTTTTAAGAATAAGTCAATTTCATGTTTTAAAACAAACCAGCCCGGGACAAAATACTTGCCCCACAAATGACTTGTAAATAATTGCTCTAACCCTACCTATAAATAAGAAAAAAAAAATCACCCAACAGAAAAGTACAGACAGTATATGAACCTACAACTTTAGAAAACCTAATCAAATTCTAATAAGTAAATGAAAAAACACTCAATACCACTGATAACCAGATAAATTTAAAAAAAAATAAGGAGATAATATTTTTGTCCATCGGGCTGAAAAAAAGTCACTATAATTATAGTCTAACTACTGACAGATACTCTCCCTAAGAATGGAAATTGATCAACCAATTTGTAAAGCAATTAGGCAACACATTAAAAAGTTCAAAATGTGACTACTGTTAAAAAAAAGTGACCTGACATCTTCTCTTGTTAGTATCTATTCTAGAGAAATCACCAGTACATAAAATAATGAAAATGTACATAGATATTCATTGCTACAATGTTTGTAATAGTAAAATATTGGGTACACTCTAAGCATATATCAGAAGAAGATTGGGTAAATAAAAGATGGTGTAGATAGATAGATAAATCTAAAAGCAATTTCTGCATAAAAATAAGAGTTGTTCAATAGTGCAAAAACAGAATTCAATTGATATAAATGTGTAAATCACATAAAACAATATTATAAATTCTCTATGCCTACATATATGTTCATTTATAAGTTTATTTTTAATAAAATAATATATACCAGTTAAGATACGATTGTATCAAAAGAAAAAAGAAGTGGGTAGGTAGAAGCTGGTCAGTTTTATCTCCACTGTTATAATTTTCTTTAAGTTATTGTGTTTGTATATTACTCACATAATTTTGAAAAAACATGAAAAATAAACTATTTTCTTTAATTATGACTAAGATCGTATTATGGAAACCTATAAAAATTTCAAGGACTTTCAAAGTTAAATCTTAATAACCAGGTTGATGCAAATTATTGGAATTTTGAAAATATCAAGTAGGAAGCAGAAAGGGATGAAAACTTAAGCAAACATTTTTTTTCCCATCTATCATAAGGAAGTGTCATTAAATTATATTTTAAGCTACGGAAATGCTATTACAGATATTAAAGCAATCTGTGGTAACTGGAGGAGAAATACGTATCCACTAGCACTCTGATAAACTGCTAGGGTTTCTGCTTTTTTATTTCTTATTCTTTGGAAAAGCATAAAGGAACTGATAAGATGGTTTAATTAAAAGAAGTAGAAAAAATAGTGTCCTGGGAGATAGCCTAATAATACTGCCATTACTTCCACATGTGCTCAGCTCTAGGTCTTATTGCCTATCTGAAAGAATACAGCATATTATGAAGCAAAATTCTTTTTTCTCTGTGTTACTTTCATCCCTGAAATATACATAAGAGAAGAAGAAAGGTAAATTTCCTTTTCTACTCTAATTTTTAAAAATTCTGTTTGCAAGATTCACGTATTTGTTCTAATATAGACACTATGTGTAATTATCTCATCAACTGAGCGAACTATTTACAATCTTAAAACCAAAGCCTTATGCATAATTTTATTTAAGTCAATTTGTGATTCATTCATCTGTGAAAAATAGAGGCATGACATTTATTTAACAGCAGCTAGTGTGCTATGGGCCATTTTTCCTCCCTTGGCCGGGATACATTTTTCCTGGTTGGAATCTCATTGCAGTCTTTTCCCTGGGTAGAGGTGCAGTTTCATATTCTTTTATAGAATTCAGAGTTTGGTCACATGGCATAGAAATATCATTCTAGTTCACGCACAGTATCTTCGCTCCAATATTCCTGGTGATCAGTGTGCATGCACAGCTCAGTTTCTCTTACTATTGGCACAGCAAACACTTTCTAATTTAGAAATGTCACAGCGAGTTGATATGACCCATCAGTGACTACATCCTATACGTCAATGTAGATTACCTGATTACATAGTGTAAACACACACATGCACATGCACACACACGCTATGCATATACTACACATATATATGGATGTATATATTCATTTATATATTTCCATTTGATTACTGAGTAATCATTCTTACTCTATACTCTGCACTCACACACACACACACACACACACACACACACACATTCTTGCATATTTATGGGGTCTCAGGTGGAGTAAAGCAAGAACTGACACAATGAACATAGCTGAAAGAGAAAAATAGGCTAATTTTATGCACAATTGAGGCTTAAAGAAATTAAATGACTTTCCAAATGCATACGCTACACATCTACAATGCCCAAATCATTCTTCCTGGAGTTAAATCCACATAGCAAATGTATAATCTCTCATTTTATTCTTTTTTCAGAATTCTTTTTTAAATTTTTTTATGTTTATTAATTTTTGAGAGACAGTGCATGCTCAAACAAGGAAGGGGCAGAAACAGAAGAGAACAGAGGTTCCAAAGTAGGCTCTGTGCTGACAGCAGAAAGCCCGATCCAGGGCTCGACCCCATGAACCATGAGATCATGACCTGAGCCGAAGTCAGATGCTTCAATGACTGAGCCACCCAGATGCGCCTTTATATGGAATTCTTAATGTAGAATTGGGTCAGAAAAACAGCGGGCTCCTCTAATGTTCTTCTGACTTTAAAGGAAACAGGTGAGGGAAGAAACGTCATGTCCACCCAGATGGGTGAAACAATTAGAAGTGCCACAGATGCATGTCAGCATGTGTGTTATTTATGTATGGCCATATAATATATCCAAGGAATGTTCAGATTCAAACTGTATTACAGCCATCCTTAAAATTCTTACCTCAGGCAACCAAGTGGCTCAGTCGTTAAGCATCTGACTTTGGCTCAGGTCATAATCTCACGGTTGGTGAGTTCAAGTCCCACGTCGGGAGAGCTTGACCCTGCTTTGGATAAAAACATGAGCCCTGCTTCAGGGGAGCCCCGCTTCTCTGTCTCTGTCTCTCTCTGCCCCTTGTGGGATTCTCTCTCTCTCTCTCTCTCTCTCTACCTTTCACTCAGTTGTTCTCTCTCTCTTTCCCTCTCAATAAATACATACATACATAAAATTTTCACCTCATTAAGTGTTTTCATCTTTACATGATTCTCTTTCTCAGAAAGACAAAGCAAAGAAAAAATACAGATAAGAAGAAATGATTAAACCACCTGATGTTGATTTTCTTTTACACTGTCTCTTAGACCCGAGTTTACTAAGCACAGTTTCAACCAAAATGTTACCATTCAGGATTGGGGTTGAGCTTTTGTTTATCTATAATACTAAAGCTAACTTTCCAGACTCTGACACAATTGGTGGCAAGACCTCACAGTTTCGCTGAGTTGGGCCCCGGGCCTTAGGTAGTACTTGGGACAGAATTTTAGAAACTCTAGAAAAAACTCGAGTTACTTAGTAAGAAAGAATCAAGTAAATATTAAATGTTAAAGCTTCCTTTTCTTTTTCTATTTTTCTTTGAAAGTGAGACCAAGAGTTGAGTTACTAGTAAAATCATAACTGTTAGCCTGCTCAAATTTAATATACACATTTTCTTGTGGTCTTGGACTTGGAGAGGTGACTTAATACTCACGAGGGCAGAATTTTTCTTTTATTGAGGTGGAACATAGCCTTAAACATAGTATATATGCATATAGTCCAAATTAAAATTCTTATTTTGGTATGAACACATATAAAAACTATTATTTTGCTGATATTTTTCAATATTGTCTTCATAGTCTATGGCAAGAGAAAAAAGAGAACTTTTTTTAATGTCTATTTCTTCTTACTTTCACTAAGGCTTTCAACATACTTCCAGAGAATTTTATGGCTGATTTAATGCTGAGGAAAATGGTATCTTATATTTAGTTGAATAAATTATTATGCCCCCAAATAAGCCTTTCCTTTTCCTTTAATTTGCAAACAACAGTATAATACCTTGTTACAAACTTGCAGCAATTTCTTCTCAGAAATTTGGGATGAAAGTGACCTCCCTCCTGGTAACTATAAAATTTGTTTTGACAACCTCTAAACATGGGCATTCCATAATCTGGAATTTTTGATCATCTGAACTCTTCCTCTCCACAGAAAACATTTCCCAATTGTGCGTTAACTTCCCTGAGCAAAAACAGACCTCAGTATATCCAGAAGCATCTTTGCAAGGATCTGGAGTTTTCATCAGTGATTTTTGTTTATCAAGTTCAACCCGGATGGAATGCCAGTGGACTAGTGTATTATTTACTAGAATGTCCTCAAATAAGTATATATGTGGTATCACGAATTTTCCACGCAACACCTTTTCACTGCCAACTGCTTGTCAAAATATTTAGAAGTACAGGTTCCACCACCAATTTCTCAGGTGGCACCAAATTACTTTAGGTAGCAAATCCTTAGCATTAGCAAAGAATGTGTGCAAAAATCTTCTAGAGGACCTGCTTTCATGGCTAACATCATAGCCTACCGTATCATTAATTTCTATATCCGAAAAAGAAAATAATAAGACCAGAATAACACAGTTCCTGTGAGGTTTTCACGAGGTCAAGAGGAAGAGCTGAGATTTCTGGATGGCAGTGAAACAGAGTCCCGGGCAACCTGACGGCATCTGCCCTCCAGCCCCAGAACAGCTGCTTCTCCAATTTGTTCTTCAACCAAACGTACATGATTTTACCTGCTTAAGGTAATCAAAAGTCAGAATGTTAAATATATGAATACAAAGATTATACTCCATTTCCCTTTTTTGCAAAAATCCTGCAGCTTGTAATGAATGATCTTTTATATACTTCACCTCCTATCAGCTGGCATGTAAGGTCCTGCATGACTGTGACACGATCTCTATCAATAGCCAGTAACATTGATTACCTTGCTCTCTTTCAGACACGAAACCTCCAATAATCACGGAACCAAAAAAAGGCTGGATTTCCTCCTCTCCTACCACCAACACCAGAAGCAACAACAAAAATAAAATACCTTTTATTTTATATATCAGTGTCTCATATCTGCATAATCTTTGCTTCCTTGTTTTTTATCTCCTACTATTCATCATTAGCCTTGCAACGTTATCTACAAATATATTTTAAATCTTGCTACTTTTCTCTGCTGCCTTTCAGTGCTAAGCCCTAGAGTTTCAACCCCCTCCCTTCCCTGGATCAATGCAAGACTTTGAGTTGGGCTCCTTGCTCCCATTGGCATTTCCAAGTATTGTTCATGTACCTGAAGGGGCACCATTCTTATAATAGACATGGTATATTTGTTTATTTATTACAACACTTTTCTTAGGATGGAAGAATTGTCATATTCTGACAAAATCTTAATAATATGATAATACACATTTTCTGACAGGTAGAAGTGAAGTGTCTTAATAGATACTTTTTTCTAATTTACAGGAAAGCCTTATGTGGGTTATTGGCATCTCTATTTCCTCCCTACAATCTATTCTCCACACAGCAAGCTGGAATAATCTTTTTTTAAACAGGTGCGAGATTATGTTAATCCTCTGTTTAAAACCCTGCTATGATTCTCATTATATCCTGAATAAATTTCTAATTCCCCACCATTGCTCCTCAGTCCTTAAAGAACTTGACCCTGGCCTATTTGCACAAGCTCGTCTTAAACCTATCTGCCAAATGTTCATCATAACTTCAGCCAACCTGGCTTCCCTTCATTTCCTCGAACATGAAACACTTTCCCTCGTCAAGTTTTATGCACTTGCTGTTTCTTCTGCCTAGAAAATTATTTTCTCTTATCTTCACATGGCTGGCTCTATTTCAATCTTTTCATCTTTGTTAAAATATTACCTCTTTGGAGAGGCCAACAGCATTAACTTTCTAAAGGAGTATTCTTTTCCCTTCCTAGTTAGTCTACCTTATCACCCTACTTGTGTATTTCATAGAATTTGTTGTAAGCCACAAACACACTTTTATTTAGTGGCCATCTTTTAATCTTTGGCCTTTCTCCAATAAAATATTAACCCATGGAATTAAGAATGTCCCACAATTATCTCAAACACCACAAATGGTGTTTGGCGCTTAGCAGGCATTCACTACATTAAAAAAAAATATTCTAATTCTTTTGGTCTTTTAGGTGACTTCTATGAATGGAATAATTTACCCCTAAAATTCCTATAATAAACCTCTAATCCCCCAAATTTGGATCTTTAGAAGATGATTAATGTTAAACGAGGTCATAAGGGCAGGGCTCTAATCTGACAGCTCTGATGAATTTATAAGAAAAGTCTCTCTCTCTCTCTCTGTCTCTCTCTCTCTCTCTCTCTCTCTCCACACACACACACACACACACACACACACACACTCAGAGGACTGATTATGTGAGGTCAAAATGGCCATCTGCAAGTCAGGAAAAAAGCCTTCAACAGAAAAGGAGCCTTGTTTGGGGCGTCTGGGTGGCTCTGTCCATTGAGCATCTGACTTTGGCTCAAGACATGATCTCACCATTCTGGAATTCAGGAGCCAAATCGGGCTCTGTGCTGACAGCTCAGAGCCTGGAGCCTGCTTCAGATTCTGTGTCTCTTTCTCTCTGCTCCTCCCCCACTTGCACTCTGCCTCTCTCTCTCTTTCAAAAATAAACATTAAAAGAAAATGAGAAAGAAAGAAAGAAAGAAAGAAAGAAAGAAAGAAAGAAAGAAAGAAAAGAAGGAAAGAAAGAGAAAGAAAGAGAGAGAGAGAGAGAAAGGGAGCCTTGCCAGAACCTCAATCTTGGGTTTTCCAGCCTTTAGGGCTACTTGAAAATAAATTGTTGTTTAAGTCACCTAGTCTGTGACTTATTATGGCAGGCCATAGTCTTATTATGTCAGGCCACACAGATTAAGAGAGTGACCAGTGCTAAGCACTGTCTATGCCATCGGTGTATTGAAGCATAGAGTTATTGCCTAATTTTTTTCCACTGTATCCCAAGTGTCTCACTAAGCCATAATAGGACATGAAAAAACAAAATGTGCTTTATGACCATATTTATGATCATATTTGATTTTGATTTCGATTTTAAAAACATTAAATTCTTGAGAACTATAGAAGAAATACAGTCAAATGATAGAGAAGAACTAGGATGAACTGCTGGCTCATGAGTAACAAAATTTAGATAGCTCTGCTCTCTTCATTCTCACTTGTTGACATGCTTTATATTTAGAGGATCCAACTCAAGTATGTTCTCCTTCTATCCTTCCCAGCACATTTAATCAGCCTTCTTGCACCCCCTAGGCCCAACGCATATACTCTTCTGTGGTACTGATTCAATTCTGCCTTGTCGTTAAGGTTATTAGTCAATACCTGATCTCTTCCACTAAGTTGGAATCTATTTTGGAGTCAGGGATTTGCTGTGTCCAGAAGTAGTCCTCAATGATTTTTATTTTAAAGTGAATGAGTGAATAAACAAAATAAATGAATAAGCAAATGGGGAAGAAAGAAACACTGATACAAAAATAAGGCAATTCCTCCCAATTGTTGGAAGTTACATCCCTGAAGACACCTCATTAGCATGCCTGAGATTGGCAAATTTGAAATTCCAGAAAATAAGTAACAAAAATATATATATATGTACATGTGTGTATATATATATATGTTTATATATATATGCATATGTGTGTATATATGTTATGTAAAATTAAATTTACAGTGATATTTTCTCACTCTGACCCTCCTGTCTCCTTAAGATAACTCTTGACTACATTGGGCCCACCCAGGGAATCCAGAATATTCCCATCTCAAGACCCTTAACTTAATCACATCTGTACATTTCCATTTGCCACTTTAGAAAACATATTCACTGATTCTGAGGATTGGGATGTGGACATCTTTCAGGAGCCACTATTTTATATACCACACAGCCTATTGGACAATAGCAGCAGAGCTTGTGACCATGATTTTTTGGAACTGGCTATCAAAAACTAGTGAGGAAATCAATTTCTCATGATCTAGAGAGAGTGAGGGCAAAAAACTTTTTCATGTTCTCTTCAAGAGCCTGCACCAAAAGTATATAAATATCAAAATTTAAGTCAGTTTGCAAATATTAAACTGTGTTAAGTTCAAATAAGCATTGATTACAGATACTTAAAAGAAAAAAAAAACAAATCCTAGGACTTTAAATAGAATAACACAGGGGCACCTGGGTGGCTCAGTCAGTTAAGCATCCGACTCTTGATTTGGGCTCAGGTCATGATCTTGCTTTCGAGAAATCGAGCCCTGGATCACACTCTGTGCTGGGAGTTTGGAGCCGGCTTGGGATTCTTTCTTTCCCTCTCTCTCTCTGTCCCTCCCCTTCCTCTCAAAATAAATAAATTAACATTTTTTTTAAGTTAAAAATTAAAAATGGAAAAACATACACACAACTGCTTAGTTAACATTTATTCAGTATTTTCTGTATTTTATATATACATATATATGTGTATATATACACATGCAATATATACAAATATATTCTTTATATATATATATATATGGAGACAGAAAGACAGAGCGAAATTAACTACAGAAATCTGCTGACTGCAAGCTAGAGAAAAGTCACTGGTGTAATTCAGTCCAAGTCTAAAGGCCTGAGCAAGAGTCCAAGCCCCAGTATTAGAGGGCTGTTGGAGTAAAGCACAGTCTGAGTCTAAAGGCCCCAGAACCAAAAGCAGTGATGTCTGAGGACTGAGGACAAAAAAGATGGATGTTGCAGCTTAAGCAGAGAGGGCAACTTTGTCTTTCTTCCACCTTTTTGTTCTGTTCAAGCCCTCAGCAGGTTGGATGATTCCCATCCACATCAGTCTACCAATTCAAATGCTAATCTCTTCTAGAGACACCCTGACAGACTCATCCAGAAATAATGTTTCACAAGCTATCTGAGCATTCCTTAGCCCAGTCAAGTTGACACATAAAATTAATTCTTGCAAAGTGTATGTACATGTGTATATTGTAAATCCTTAGAGAAAATATAAAAGATACAATGCAAAGATAATTAGATAAAATGCCAATCGATGTTTTAAAATGTCAGTAGAAAAGAAATGGTGATATTTGAATAACCAAAAAGAAAAAAGAAAAAAAGAAAAGAAAAGGCAATAACAGGGAACAGGACAAACAAACAAAAGAGAGGGGAGAAACTGAAAATATATAAAATTGGTAGATATTAATCCAACCACCTTATAATTACATTTAATGAAAATGGTCAGAACAATTAAAATTCAGTGACTGTCAAATTAAGTAGGAAGAAATCAAGATCCAAGAATATTCTGTCTCCAAGAAAACCAATTTAAACATAATGACATATAGGTAAAAAGTGAAAGGATGGCAACAAACTTAATGATTAAATACAAATCAAAAGAAAGCTAGAATAGCTATGCTGATGTCAGAAAAAAAAGTAGACTTCAGAACAAGGGAAAATACTGAGAAAAGGGGCCAATACATGACTATAAAGGGTCACTTCATTAAGAAGAAATAAAACTTCTAAATATATATGCACCTAACAACAAAGCTTCCAAACTCAGGAAGCAAAAATTTAATAAAACTGAATAGATAAAAAGACACTTATACCTAAAGACTTCAATACTTCTCTATCACAGATAGAACAATTGGATGAAAAATGAGCAAAGATACAGAAAATCCTATCAACCAGCTTATCTAATAGATATTTAAAGATCACTATCCAACAATAGCAAAATAGATATTCTTTTCAAGTACATGTGGAACATTCACAAACACAGACCATATTCTTAGACACAAAACAAACCTTTACATATTTAAAAGGATAGAAATCATACAAAGTATTCTCAGACCATATAGATTTAAACTGAAAATCAGCAATAGAAAAGCAACTAGGAAATTCTCAAATATTTGGCAATTAAACAACATAATGTAAGTAATTCATGGAACAAAGAGGAAGACTCAAAGGAATTAAAAAATATTTTTAAATGAATGTAAATAAAAATAAAATATCAAAATTTGTGAAGATAAAGTAGTGCTTGGGGGAAATTTGCAGCACTAAAATATCTCTATTGGAAACAAAAGATCCCTGTGGTAGTTTAAAATACGTTGTCAAATTCTTTGATTCTCCTCCCTTTCAAGAGGTGAAGCTCCTTCTTTGAGGATAGACTAAAGGTTACTTGATTTCATGATGTATTACAAGGTCACAGTAATTAAGACAGAGTGGTATTGGTGTCATGATAGGCAATCAGATCAAAGGTCCAAAATATAGTCTGGAATTAGACCCACAGACATATACAAATAACAATTGTGACAAAGATACAAATACAATTAGGTAGAAAAAGCATAGATAGCCTTTTTAACAAGTAGTGTTGGCACAATTGGACTTTCATTCATCACAAAAACAATAAAACTTGACCCATACTTCACTCCTTTTACAAAAATTGGCAAAAAATAAATCATACCTAAAGAACTATAAAACTTCTTGAAGAAAACATTGGAGAAAATATTTGTGACCTCAGATTAGGCAAAAAGTGCACAATATATAGAGGCACCTGGATGGTTCTGTCAGTTGAGTTGACTCTTGGGTTTGGCTCAGGTCATGATCCCAGGTCATGGGATTGAGACCCACATCAGTCTCCACGCTGAACGTGGAGCCTGCTTAAGATCCTCTCTCCATCTCCGTCTCCCTTGGCCCCTCTCCCCTCCTTGCACTCTCTCTCTAAAAATAAAATAAATCTTTTAACAAAAATGCACAATGTATAAAAGAAAACCATGATTAAATTTTACCAAAATTAGGAACTTTTGTGCCCTGAAAAGAATGAAAAGAGAAACCATATGTTTGACAAAAGACTAGTACCCAGAATATGTAAAGTGGTTTCAAACTCAACACTATGGTGACAAACAATACTGTTTTAAAAATAGGCAAAAGATTTGAACAGACACTTCACTAAAAAGGATATATGAATGGCATATAAGTCTATGGAAAATTGCTCAACATCACTATTCAGAAAATATGAATTAAAATCACAGTGAGATATCATTAAAGGCTCATTCAAATGACTGAAGTTTAAAGGAAATAAAATAAAATTAACAATAACAAGCACCAGTGAGGATATACAGCTATTGAAACTCTCATACATCGTTGTTGGGAATGCAAATGGAACAGCAATTCTACTCATAGGTACTCATCCAAGATAAATTAATTTTAGTTCATACCAAAACTTGTATATGACTGTTTAAAGCAGCTTCATTCATAATTTCCAAAAACTTGAAGTAACCCATATGTTCTTCAACAACTACATGAATGAACAAACTGTAGTACATCTATAGGATGGAATACTCAGTAATAGTAGGGGGAAAATGAAGAACACAATATGGATGAATATCAGATGCCTTATGCTAAGTATAGGAAACCAGACCCAGGGTGGTAGGGTCCCCGCCCTAAGGAGAAAAAAAAAAAAAAACAACTCAAGGCAACCTGGCTATACGTGTACGTGACAACATCCCTCATGATCTTGTAACAGGAGACCAGTTAATCAGACTGCATTTTTTTGTGTGTTAACATATATGGGAAACAAAGAAATATAGAATATATAAAAAAACTATGCCACATGGCGTTCGGGACTCAGTTCTTTGGGTACAAGTGAGCGGTGCCGGCACGAATGAAGTTGCTTCCTGGAAAGAAAAGCCTCAGTGTCACAACTCTCTATGTGAGAATCCTGCTACACCAGAGGCTGCATGAGACATGATTCCATTTAGAAGACTTTCTAGAAAGACAAGACTGTCAGTACAGAAAAGAGATCAGTAGTTTCTAGGGGATGTGAGGTAGGAAGGGAGGTTGTTTACCAGGGAGTACCCCAGGGGAACTTTTGGTTGGTGGAAACATAGTCGTAGACATTTGTGACAGTATGAACTTTTCAAAATCCATAGAGAAATCTGTGATGAAAATCAGCTTTCCTTTTCTTTTTAGCAAACATTTCTTTCACAGAACAGTTACCATTGAAAAATAAATAATTCTTGAAGCAGATGCATACACACACACACACACACACACACACACGCCGTCATTCCTTATTATTCATGGATTCCATATTTGCAAATTTGCCTGCTAGCTAAAACTTATTTGGAACCTCAAAAGCAGTACTTAGAATCCTTCAGCGTCATTTATGGGCATGTGCATATACAGGATTTTGAAAAATTTGAGTCACATGGTCTGCACCTTCCCAGATGAGACCGAACAAGACAAAACTTTGCCTTCTTATTTCAACTCTCATACTGTAAATGAGCGTCCTTTGGGGGGTCTATCTAGTGCCACATTTTTCACATTTTTGTGCTTTTTGTTGGTGATTTCATCGTTTACAATGCCCCCCCCCCCCCAAGAATACTGCTTCAGTGCCGTCTCATGCTTCCAAGGCTGGGAAGGCTGTGATGTGCCTTAGGGAGAAAATATGTGCATGAAATAAGCTTCAATGAGGCTGGAGGTACAGTGTGGTTGGCCATGAGTTCAGTGCTCATGAATCAACACCATCTAGTATACCAAGTATCTGTTTACAAAAACACACATAAAACAAGATTATGTACTGATCATCTAATGAAAATGTGATCAGAGGCTCAGAGGATTCGCCCTAGGAGAAATGGTTCAGTATTCATTACGTCAGTGTTCACAGTGACATAAGACATAACCACTGTGACTAATGAGAGCCAAGTGTATTATATAGATTTATATACATGTATAAAAGATATACATAATTATATATTTGAAATAGCATTACATTTAATTCTAAATCTTACAAAAGTCAATAAGTGACCATTTTTTAAACTCCTAGACTAGGTTTCATACTTGTA
The DNA here is from genome assembly GCF_014898765.1 of Herpailurus yagouaroundi. Lineage (NCBI taxonomy): Eukaryota > Metazoa > Chordata > Mammalia > Carnivora > Felidae > Herpailurus > Herpailurus yagouaroundi. Next base: position 2,150,295 of record NW_024412417.1, read on the forward strand.
TAATCTTGTATAACTTGTACAATGCTGAAACCATTTTTGCAGTCATATCCCTTCTGGAGCTTATTCTCAGTTCAAAGACTTTATATAATAAAGTTTGGCATCACAAGTCACTTTTCTGTGGTCTTCTTCAAATTTCAAGTTGTTCAGTGATTTCCAGTGGGAAGGGTACAGCTTAATTCCCTCTTAGCAGTAGTGTGATTGCAATGGACATTTTGTTCAATGTACATTTTATCAGAACCCCGAATCTAATCTCTCCCTCTCTCAACCAACAGAAAGAATGAAAAGATGAGAAAAAAAGTCACATATTTCCTTCTATCTAGTCTCTGCTCTTAACTTTCAATAAACAAAACCATACAGTGTTTCTACCTGTATTTTAGGATCATGGTTATCATCATTTATTCTATAATTAGAAAAGCATTATTGATTAGTCTTTCTTAAAAATAGAGAACTTTCTTTATACATGAAAGTTCAAGAATTTAACTATGCTCTACAGGGGTTACTTGAAATACACTCACATCTCTCTTAAAAGCTGATGTTGCATTCAGCACCAGTAAATACTTCCAGGCTTCTTTAGTTAAAGGGACGAACACATCTGTGATGGAAATTTAAACATTTAAAGCCACTGAGGTTTTTTTTAAAAGGATATTTAAAGTGTTCTCAGCAAATCAATTACAATTAAACTGTGATAATGTTTGAGGAGGTGGCAAAGAAGAGACATCAAAACCAGAGCCTTCCCAGGGAAATGAAACATAGTTCCCTTTTCGTCCCTCCTTCCCTCCCTCCTTCCTACCCCCTTTCTTCCTCCCTTCTTTTTACCTGCCTTCCTTCTTTTTTCCTTGTTCTTCCCTTCTTCTTCCCTTTTTTTCTTCCCTTCTTTCTTTCCTTCTTATTTTATTCATTTATTGAATGTTTATTGAGCCCTTTGCAAGTTTATATTCCATCCAGTTCAGTCTCTCTAACTTTATTTTTTATAAGGATATTTATTAGGACTAGTCCTGAACCAAAATGGGAAGTTTGTCTTCTCTGACTCTCCCCTCATGGTACCTACAACAGGTATCTCCCGCACCAGACTCAGAGAATCTCTTCTAATGGCAGCCAAGTAGGGTACTTACAGCTTATCCAAGTTTGAAGGAGAAAAATCACGCTATACATGCTTTTATTTTTCCTCTGTGATGATGATAATACCTTTGTAAACTTTAAATAATAGAGCATTTGTGATCTTTTTAAATTCTGTCGTAATTTCTCTAAGGTCTAATGATTGGGAGCATTGAGTCTTTTGGAAATGCTAAAAGAGCTGAGAAAAAAAATCTTAGGGAAAACGATAAGGAATTGCTTTGGAAATATCGGAGTACTGAACAGCTCTTGCTTATAAATTGGAAAAGACTTAGGAAATTCCACGGAGATAGAATTGTTTCTGGCTAAGGGCTTTATGTAAGGGATTTACACATTTTCTACTTTTTTTATTGTGAGTCATGGAATACATATCCCGTGAAGAATGCACATATGGGACTGAAACACTTTTACGTGCGTGTCTGGGCGGCACTGGAACTCTTTCAGAAAATGAATACGAACCAGTGAAAATTGTCAAATATTTAAGCCATTGTAAAAATGGACCTTGGGGCTACTGAACACACATTGGGAAAATAGCACGATTTGGCTTAGGACTCAGACTGTGGGAGGAGATGGTCCTCTGTCCAATTTTACATTTCCTGGTAGGAAATGCTGGGGCGTGCAACTTCAAAGGCCTTTTGTAGGGTATTACTCTATAAAAGTCCATTTCCAGGGGCGCCTGGGTGGCTCAGTCGGTTGAGCGGCCGACTTCGGCTCAGGTCACGATCTCACACTCCGTGAGTTCGAGCCCCGCGTCGGGCTCTGTGCTGACAGCTCAGAGCCTGGAGCCTGTTTCAGATTCTGTGTCTCCCTCTCTCTGACCCTCCCCCATTCATGCTCTGTCTCTCTCTGTCTCAAAAATAAATAAACGTTAAAAGTCCATTTCCAGCCATGCTATTATATGCAGCTATTGAAAGCATGTATAGAAGTGTTTTAGGGGAGAAACGGACACCAACTAGCTCCTTTCACTCTGAATAAAGGTTTATTAATGCAATTAATTCAACAGATTTTTACTAAAGGACTCCTGATGGAGGCATTGTATTAGACACCAGGAGAAAATGATGAAAAAGCAATGGTCCCTGTCCCTACCAAAGAGCTCATTGTTTATCTAGGCCAAGACATATCAAAAATAAACAAACAACCAAATAATTGAATGGCAAAATATATGCTATGTTATTAAATTGATTCAAACGTATGTGCTCACATTCATACACGTACTGTGGCTCCAACTAAATTTCACAATCATTTGGCTACACTCCATGTTAACCAATATGCTTTGCTTTTATCAATATACTGTAGCCTTGTATGATCAGAACATGCCATATCATCAGAATATGCCATATTTTGAAATTTGCTATAATGTCATCCTGCTTTTTCCCAAAAAGACTGCCCATACTATTATGCCCATTACACTGTAACTTTGATTTAGTAGCAAGAGGCAGAATTTTTCACAGAGTATTAAACCACAGATCTGTAGGTTTGACTTCTAGGCTCAGTCATTCATTCTTGGTATGATATTGACACAATCATCTAATTTTCTGTGGCTTCCTCATCTGTCCAGTAGGAAAATAATACTTTCCCTGCTAACTAAAAATAAAACAAACATAGACAAAAAATATTTATTAACCAATAAAAAGACAAAGTAGCAAATATCCTTAATTTTCACACTAACATGCAAAAACTTCTTTTACCAATTTTCTTACCTTGAAGTGTCTGCTTATATTAATATTTGATTAAACAAAATTATATAAATAAATTTGATAAAGAGGTCTCAAAATTTCGTATTAATGTGCCCAAATAAATTTTAAAATTGAGAAGCAGGGGCACCTGGGTGGCTCAGTCAGTTAAGTGTCTGACTCTTGATTTCATCTCAGGTCATGATCTCATGGTATATGGGATCAAGCCCCTCAGGGGGCTCTGCACTGGTGATGCACAGCCTGCTTGGGATTCTCTATCTCCCCCTCTCTCTCTGCCCCTTCCCTGCTCATGTTCTCTCTCTCTCTCTCTCTCTCTCTCTCTCTCTCTCTCTCCCTCTTCCTCTCCCTCTCTCTCAAAATAAATAAGCAAACATTCTAGAAAATAAAAGTTTTAATAAATAAACAAAATTGATAAGCAAAGATAATATGTAACAGAAGTGACTTTTAAACTATGGTGCTCAACTTGAGATCTTTATCAGAGATATTTTAATTAGTGCCATGAAGTCATTATACTTTATCCTATAGCTTCCCTTGTGTCAAACATGTCAAAGTGCTTTTAAAAGAAAATAGAGATTCAATTCTATTTTCAAGGAAATATGATTTTATTTTTATGCCAAACTTCTCAGAGCTTATTAATAATCCACAAAGGAAATGCAGAGCCACAAAGCATTTTCACAGAAAGCGTCACCGCAGATGCAAAGGAAATAAAAAGCCACCTGAAAACCCACAACTTTTAATGGCTCTTCTTTAATAATGAAAAAGCATTCAATTCTCTGCTCAATAATCCTATTAGAGCCATCACTTTGAAAATTTATACCAAAATAATCAGTTTAAAGTAAACGATTTTTCTCAGAAAGCACTTTTGGTCTGAAATCATATTTCTCCAGTTTTTATCTAGTATGATTTTAAGGGCCAATCCTAAGGCATGATAATAGAATGCTGACTGATCCTTAATCAAATATCAGCTAGTCACTACTGCAACTGTGAGCAGTTCTAATAAAATGTAATTTTGTACTCTCTTTCTCATCTTCTTTGCAGAGAAGGTTGTTACTGCATAGAAATAGTAAATAATGGATCATCATACCAATTGTCCCTAAAGATTAGTGTGTGAATTAGGGAAATAAAAACCTATCAATCCCTTCTTTTTAAGTATTTTTCCGAAATTGAATTTGACTGCATGACTTTCTAGCTATACAAAACAAAGATTAATTCTTAACTCTTATTTGTTGCATCGTCTACAGATCAGGTTGTGTTTTACTTGATATTCTTTCAAGGCCTGACCAGGAAATATGATAAGGCAGAAATTCTAGTAAGCTAAGAAACTGGGTTTGCCAAAACAGCTAAAAAATCAGGCAGGGAAGAACATCATGTGCGAGCTGGGCTGGGCTCAGTCAAGATGCTTAGAAGAGAACAGGAACAGCTAGGGGAACATTGGCATACAAAGGGCATGTACACAGAGCAAATCTGGTTATGCCTCACATTGGTTTCTATGAACTCCATTTAAAAGGTGCAGAGAGAAACAAAAGGCAACCAAATTGGCAAATAAGAAATCAAACTTACAATATTTGCAGATGACATGATACTCTATGTAGAAATGACGAAAGACTCCCCCCCAAAATTGCTAGAACTAATACATGAATTCAACAAAGTCGCAGGATATAAAATCAACATGCAGAAATCTGTTGCATTTCTACACACCAGCAATGAAGCAGAAGAAAAAAAAATCATGGAATTGATCCCATTTTCAATTATAATAAAAACAAGAGGATACCTAGGAATAAACCTAACTGAAGAGGTAAAAGATCTGTATTCTGAAAACTATAGAACACTTATGAAACAAATTGAAGAAGACACAAACAAATGGAAAAGCATTCTGCACTCATGGGTTGGAAGAAGAAACATTGTTAGAATGTCTATAATACCCAAAGCCATCTATGCATTTAATGCAATCTCTATCAAAACACCAGCAGCTTTTTTTGCATAGCTAGAGCAAACTATCCTAAGATTTGTATGGAATCAAAACAGACACCGAATAGGCAAAGCAATCCTAAAAAAGAAAAACAAAACTGGTGGCATCATGATTCTGGATTTCAAGCTATATTACAAAGCTGTCATCATCAAAACAGTATGGTACTGGCACAATAACAGACACATAGATTAATGGAACATAATAAGAGAACCCAGAAATAGGTCCACAATTGTATGGCCAACTGATCTTCTACAAAGCAAGAAAGAATATCTAATGGAAAAAAGACAGTCTCTTTGGGAAATGGCACTGGGAAAAATGGACAGTGACATGGAGAAAAAGAAACTGGACCGCTTTCTTACACCACACACAAAAATAAACTCAAAATGGATGAAAGACCTAAGTGTGAGACAGGAAACCATTCAAAATCCTAGAGGAGAACACAGGCAGCAACCTCTTTGAACTTGGCCACAGCAACTTCTTATTTGACATGTCTCCAGAAACAAGGGAAACAAAAGCAAAAATGAACTATTGGGACCTCATCAAGATAAAAAGTTTCTGCACAGCGAAGGAAACCATCAATAAAACGAAAAGGCAGCCTGTGGAATGGGAGAAGATACTTGTAATTGACATATCTGATAAAGGGTCAGCATCCAAAATCTATTAAGAACTTATCAAAGTCAACACCCAAAAACCAAATAACCTAGTTAAGAAATGGCCAGGAGACATGAATAGATATTTTTCTGAAGAAGACATCCAGATGGCTAACAGACACAGGAAAAGATGCTCAACATCACTCATCCTCAGGGAAATACAAATCGAAACCACGATGAGATACTACCCCACACATGTCACAATGGCTAAAATTAACAACACAGAAACTCCAGATGTTGGTTAGCAAGGATACAGAGAAAGGGGAACCCTCTTGCACAGTTGGTGGAAATGCAGATTGATGCAGCCACTCTGGAAAACAATGTGGAGGTTCCTCAAGAAATTAGAAATAGAACTACCCTATGATCCAGCAATTACATTATTTGTTATCTACCCAAAGAATACAAAAACGCAGATTTTAAGGGCTACATGTACCCCAATGTTTATAGCAGCATCATCAACAATAGCCAAACTATGGAGAGAGCCAAAATGCCCATAGACTGACAAATTAACAAAGAAGATGTGGTATATATATGCAATGGAATATTACTCAGCCATCAAAAAGAATGAAATCTTGGGGCACCTGGGTGGCTCAGTCAGTTAAGCATCCAACTTCGTCTCAGCTCATGATCTCACAGTTTGTGGGTTCAAGCCCTGCGTCAGGCTCTGTGCTGACAGCTCAGAGCCTGGAGCTTGCTTCGGATTCTGTGTGTCCCTCTCTCTTTGCTCTTCCCCAGCTTGTGCTCTGTCTGTCTGTCTCTCTTAGAAATAAATAAATGTTAAAAAAAATGAAATCTTGCCATTTGCAATGACATGCATGGAGCTAGAATGTATTATGCAAAGCGAAATAAGTCAGCGAAGGAAAAATGCCATATGATTTCACTCACACATGGAATTTGAGAAACAAAATAGATGAATATATGCAAGTGGGGGGAGAGAGGGAGGGAAACCATGAGAGACTCATAATGATAGAGAACTGTGGGTTGATGAAAAGAGGTGGGAGATGGGCTAGATGGGCGATCGTACTAAGGAGGGCACTTGTTGTGATGACCACTGGGTGTTGTATGGCAGTGAGGAATCACTGAATTCAACTCCTGAAACCAATATTGCACTCTATGTTAACCATGTTTTTTTTGTTGTTGTTAAAAAAAAAAAGTAATAAAAAACTAAGAAGTTGCAGAGAGTAAATGTGCACAGGCGAGGGAAGGACACTACTTTTAAATCCGCTTTCCTGACATGGATTTAGGAGGAGAACAAAGGGCAACAAGTAAAAATAGTAGAAATGTCAAATATTTATTAATGTAGACTGCCGATTCTTCTGCTGGTCTTCACTACTGCCTTTTCTTTCTCCTCCATGTCACTTCCCTATTCAAAACCTTGAAGTTGCCTGGTTGATAAAGTCCACGATGCCTGACTTTCAGACTCTCCTGCTTACGTCTACCTACTGATCTAGTCTCAGCTCTCATTACCTCATGCTTCCTAAAATAGAGTTATTTAGTCTTACTTCTAAAACTTCCACAAACCAGACCTAAAACTGTAGACACACTAGAGTGTTCACTTCCCCAAACTCATTGGTTTCCTCACCTCCACACCTTTATTTACACTCTATTTTTCTGCCCGGAAAATCTCCCTCACCAAATGCCATCCATACTCATAAAGGCTCTGTCCAATGTCACCCTCTTCCAGGAAGCCTCCTGAAATTCTTATCTCAGCCCAATTCATTTCTGCCTACTCCTCGCATACACAGTACTACACTATTCCTTTTATTCTAAAATATATAGCATTCTGCACTCCCTCACAGTATGCCTTACAACCGGAGTAGTATAAACTACTTGAGAGTAGAAATCCAATGTACACACTTCAGTTCTCCACAGTGGTTAAGAAAGTGCTGTCTTGTCTTAACAGGTTCCCGTGCCTGTTGCATAAATTAAGTCTTGTTCAAAGTTATCTCCTCTGAAAAATGAAGCCAATGGACTATTAAAGGAAATATTAGGAAAATAGATGGGTGATAAAATTTTGGATGGGGAGAAAAATATGGCTGCTATCAAAACCAACTACAGTTCCCAGGGAATTGTTAGCTCTTTCCTCCTTGGTTTCTTTTTTTAAAAAATTTTTTTTCCACGTTTTTATTTATTTATGGGACAGACAGAGACAGAGCATGAATGGGGGAGGGGCAGAGAGAGAGGGAGACACAGAACCGGAAACAGGCTCCAGGCTCCGAGCCATCAGCCCAGAGCCCGACGCGGGGCTCGAACTCACGGACCGTGAGATCGTGACCTGGCTGAAGTCGGACGCTTAACCGACTGCGCCACCCAGGCGCCCCTCCTCCTTCGTTTCTTAGGCAACTGAGTCAGACAACTTTTCTACGTGATACGTTTGTTATACAGTGTATCTCACACACTCTGACATTGATTAACTGCTTGAAACTTTACTTTAGAAAGAGGAAGAAATAGCAGAATGCATTATTTTTGCTTTTTAAAATTGCTTAGCATCAATTGCGTGAGGATATTTTTTATGGTAACTACCAGATAAAGGTGAGTGCATCTAGAGTGGATGGATGAAAAGAGAAAATAGAGAGAGGGAAACAGAGAACACAGACGAGAGATGGAGATTATATATAGTCATGGTTGACAGAATGACTTACTTGTACTTGCTTCAAGCACAGGTAATAATCTTTCATTTTCCATTGGCTAGAAAATACATCAACTGAAACTTTCCTTTACTCATCTTCATATATATATATATATGAAGAATATATATATTCTTCATATATATATGAAGATATGAAGAATATATATATATTATATATGAGGAATATATATATTCTTATATATATGAAGAATATATATATTATATATATAAGAATATATATATATGAAGAATATATGTGTGTGTGTGTATAATCTCAAGGCTTTATAGCATATAAATATATATGCTATATATATCACATATATATATGTGAAGAATATATATATTCTTCATATATATATGAAGATATGAAGAATATATATATATTATATATGAGGAATATATATTATATATATAAGAATATATATATATGAAGAATATATGTGTGTGTGTGTATAATCTCAAGGCTTTATAGCATATAAATATATATGCTATATATATCACATATATATATGTGAAGAATATGTATATTCTTCATATATATATATGAAGATATGAAGAATATATATATATTATATATGAGGAATATATATATTCTTATATATACGAAGAATATATATATTATATATATAAGAATATATATATATGAAGAATATATGTGTGTGTGTGTGTATAATCTCAAGGCTTTATAGCAACCAGAAATATCCTACATTTTAAAATATTAATAAGTACTTTGTTGTCAGTATATAAGACAAAATATATAGAATACATACTAAGACTCTTAAGAGCTATAGAAAATTTTAATTCATTGGAAATGAAAGTGTCAAAGCCACATTTTTATTTTTACATGTTGTACCAAGAACATTAACTTCTACATTTTCAAATATTTCTTTTTTAAAATGACAAAATTTTAATATTCATTTTGTTGAACATTCTGAATCAATAGAAGCAATAATAATTAAATCTGCTCCTGAAAGCCATCACCTGTTAGTATTTCTGTGTTAAGTTGCTCTGTAGGTTACCTTCATACTCTAAATAATATGCTTACATGGCTATTTCTTATCACCCTTAGATAATTTCCATTGATTTTCAGTCATGATGGATGAGGATTTATTTCGCATGATTCCAACCACCCTTCCTCAATTTTTCTAGTTGGATTGTTATTTTTAGTACCTATGCCTTTATAACATATATTACACTTAACTTTTAATTTTTTGTTCCATCAACCATGAACTGTATCCTTGGACTCCTCACTTTGTAAAATGATGCTACATAAAATAAAATGGTCAAGTTTTCAAATCACAAGTGTAAGATCAAGCCTCTTTTGTTTAATAAAGAGAAGGAAGGAGACTGTGTCCCTACCCTCTCTTCCTTAGGGTGTCACCTTGAAAACCTAATAACTCTGATAAGATGTCAGATCTTTTAGTCCCTACAATGCAAGGTTGTGGACTGCATGATCCTTGAAACTGTGGACATACATGTCCAAGATTAAGTGAGAAGTCTCTGGCAAGTTATTCAGGAGACAGCCACAAGGTTATTCCTCTTATCTCTCAAGGAGATAAGAGAAGTTTTCATTATTCTCTCTGACTTTTCTGTATAAATCTGTGTGAAAGTCTGTCCAGACTTTGTAAACATTTCCATACTACCTTTACATTCGCATCAATCTCTCATGTTTCCTCACTGATAAATGCATTCTTTCTTTCTCCTATATTGGTATAAAGAGATGGGGGAGAGAGGTGTCTTTTGTTGGCATAATTATTTTATCTCATCTTTCCAACAGTTAGGAAGACTTGTACCCTTCCTTCTCCTTCTCCTAGTCAGTATAACTTCACTTTTTTACATTGTCAAGACTAATAGAATTCACAATCTGTGTTTAATCAGAATATTTCCCATACATTGTCTGTAGGTTGATTAACATTGCAAGTCAATACAATAGTTTAAACTGTTATGAATATGCAGATATTATTCATTACCAAGTAATAAAATGATAATACATATTTTTATGCAATTCAAAGGAGAATATTCCTAGCATCAAGATCAAAAGGTCTATCCTTCACACCAAATTATTTTCCATGTTAATCTACCTCATATTTGACATTTTAGTTTTCTTATATAGTTTTGAGGCTGCTCCTCCCTGTTTTGTTTTCTTTTTGAGAGAATAAACATATTTCTCTTTAGGATATTCCTGATGTCTGTATCTTCCCACTTATTCTGTCTAAATATCAAAATGCTTATCACTATTGAAGACATTATTCTTAGAGCCCACTGAACCATTCTAATTTGTACCAAATATCTAAAAAGAGACCAACTGTAACACTGTGATTTTTTTTTCATTTGATGCCTGAATCGATTCCACTATTTCTTGTATTATGTATCTTTTTTTTAAATATCATTTTATGGAATATACCCTCAAATCACTTTGTCATAAAGAATGCATAGATAATTAACTTTCCCAATTACAACATACAGAAAAATGACTTCATCTAAATTGATTGATAATTTGATTGAGATTATAATTCTGATCTCAGAATCATTTTCACTTAGAACTCCGAAAGCCTTCCTCTCCTATATTCCCAAACATGCTAGTTGTGACTAATGAGAAGTCTAACTAACATCATTTGAAAAATGCTCTTTTGCAGGTGGTTCTTTTTGCTGGTGGCTTTGGGTTTTCATGATTTTTTAATCCAGGCTCCCTTCATTGCAGGCATCCAATCCCTGACGTCTTTGTCTCTACTTCATCTGTTAGCTCTCTCACTTTTTATCTTCCCAGGATTTTTTTATGATTGTTAGTGAAGAAAAGGCCAACAATTTGGCCTTGGGGAATCTTTAAGGGCCCAGCCAAAATAGAAAAGGTGCCAAAAAGATATGATAGAAAAGTCGAGGAGGTAAGATGAGAACCAAGAGAGAATGGTTTGGGGGAAGCCAGAAAGAGGGACGCCACAGCAGTGTCAAAAGTGAATGAAATTGTATATTCCCCAACTTTGATTTCATCTCTAGGATGGTGAAAGTATTGCCTAAGAATTCCTCAAGGTTTTCCATGATTCTGTCTCTACTGCAATCCAGGAACTCTTATGGCTGCTCTTAGATCATATCTTCACGGAGAAATACTGCACTTCTGAGCTTCTCTATGCCAATATTCCAGTTTCTGACCACAGCAAAGGAAGCCTCACATACTAAGAAATTTTTTAATCCTCCATGTATCTATTGGTTTACATAGGAAACACAGACACAAGAAATAGTCTAACAAGCAGTGAAAATAATACCTACAAAGATGTAACCAATGCCGTTTTTAAAGTAAAATCATAGATTTATTTATTTTTAAAGTTGATTTATTTTGAGAGAGAGAGTGAATGTGTGTGTCAGCAGGGGAAGGAGTAGAGAGAGAGAGAGAAAGAATCCCAAGCAGCCTCCATGCCCAGCACAGAGCCCAATATGGGGCTCGATCTCACAACCCTGAGATCATGACCTGAGCTGAAATCCAAAGTTGGATGCTCAACCGACTGAGTCACCCAGATGCCCCTAAATTTACAGATTTAAATAGTCCAAATACTATTTTCAAAGAAAAAACTAATGCCCTTAGTCTTCAGGACAACTCAGAATCTAGTCTATGAATCATCTTGAGTTATTTTTGCACTACAGGATCATAGAAAATGTTTCAAAGTAGCTACAGATCTTCTAGATCCCTCTTGGAAATTTAGAAATCGGCGACAAGCGAAGTCCTCTTTACCACCTTGTGATTTGACTCAGACACCTACCCATTAGTCTTCATTAGCAAATATATTTGTGTTTAATAAGGATATTCTGCCACTTGGAAAACATAGGCAGCTGAAGAATTTCCAGGATGAGAAGAACATCTTTTTAATAAATGTAACCATTAGAAAACATAGTCAGAATTCTGTGTATGCATTCTAAGCAGGTTACCTAAAATCACAGAATGCCTAGTTAAATTCAGATTTCCAAAAACAACAAATAGTTTTTAGTATAAGTATGTCCCATGCAATCTTTGGGACATCTTTCTACTAAAAAAGTACTTGTTGTTTATCTAAAATTCAAATTTAAATGAATGTCCTTTTTTTTTTTTTAATTCGGTGACCTTAGTTCCAACACAATTAACATATATTCAGTCAAAATATAACTTTTATACTAATATTGTAATTCTAATTTACCCAACAAGCTATGACTACCTATGGGGGTGGAACCATCAAAATGACTTTTTGGAATCGCAAAAGATAACAAGGACCAGTGTCCTAGATTGTTTCATGGATATAGATACACACACATACACACACACACACCCTTTAGAATTTCTAGAAATTACTATAAGGGACTGGGATTTCTAAGTGAGCAAGGAGACTTTAAACTAGAGGTAACTGAATATTAGTATTTATATAACTTCTATTTATACCCTTGGGTTGATGGGGCCTATAACCTTCAAGATACCTATATAATGTTTTAATGTCTGCCAAATACAACCAATATACACCCTATTTTAATAAATGGCACCCCCATCCATCCAGTTATTCAAACTGGAAATTGTGGATGCATCTCTGATTTATCTCTATTCCTCACCCCTCACATCATGCTAAGTCCTATCAGTTCTACTTAAGTATCTCAAAATCTGTCTCTTTGTACATTTGCCACTATCAACACCCACAATGAAGTCCCCATCCTCTCTTACACAGACTTCTGATGAGAGCCAGCTCGTTTGCCTCCCCCCATCTCCTCTAACTCCCAATCAATCCATTTTCTACATTGCCATTGCAGTCATCTTTTAAAAATGAGGTTCTGATGGTGGCCCTCCCTTGTTTGAAGCCCTTTCATGTTCTCTCATTCTTCTTATGATATAGGCCAAAATCTTTAGGCTGGCACTGCATGATTTAGGCTCTCTCTTCCTTGCTGATTTTGGGAAAGCCTTATTAGCCTTACTAGTCACACAGACAAGGATAAATTCCATTATTCCACATTGTCTCAGTACCTGTTTCTCTCCCTCAGGGTCACATCAAATCAACAATTAATTATTTAGGTCATAATGTATGTCATATGTTTGTGTCATTATTGCTTGATGTCTGTCTTCCCTATTAAACTGTAAGCTTCTCATAAGCCTAGTTATCTGTAGTTCTCCCTTACTACATTGCCAGTGCCTAGGCAATGCCTATATTTATGAGACAGAAGAAAAGTATTTACTATATAAATAAAAGAAAAAAAATGTGCAAATATTTGTAGATCCCCCATAAGTAGCTATTACAATGGGGATTTGTTCCCACCTAATGTACTTGCATTTCCCAGCAGGGAAGAAGCTGTATTAAAGAGATTTTAAAAAAAAATTTAAGTAGATTTTTATATCCTTTCTAGGAATATTCATTTGAATATTCACACCTTCTTCTCCTGCCAACATGTCTCAAAGTCACACACTGAGAAAAAAAATTCAGAAAATTCTGAGAACAGCTGGTTAGCATATTTCTTGATTTTTTAAAACTTATATAGAAAATAAGTAAAGATAAAGTCATGAAGTTCAGGCCTGTGTATCGTCTTTTCAAAGAGGGAAACTGAATATAACCCTTTCAGTTGAGTTTGCTTTAAAGAAATCAGTACGTAACAAATTCTAGAAAAAATCTCCTTAGGTAAAGGTTAGAGACTGTCAGGGGACCTCAGTTCCTTTTCCGTTGTTCATTAAGTGAGCCCAAACTAAGGCTATTGAAAGCCATTCAAGCTTGGTGGACCCTGACCATGATTCCAAAAAAGTGGAATTTGTGCACCGGGGAGGAGGAGGGTAAAGAGTCCTATGCTATTTTCAAATCTTGATATTATACTCCCAATTTCTTTGGTTTTATTGCTCATCAGGGCAATTTAAAAGACAAGAATGAGTACGCAACAAGGCACTGTTTAAATAGATCATTCAAGCTTACGATAAAATCTAATCACTACATCTAATGACAAAGAAAAGGAAATCACTAAAGAAATTATTTCAAGTGTATTAAGAATAATACAATATGCTAAAAGTTAAACAAGTGGCTGCCATTTTATTGGCACTATTTGAACAGATGTAAACAAAACATCTGAAAAGGAGGAAGGCAGTAACTTCTGACACCTTAGACCGTCTAGCATAAAATATATGCTGCCTTATATAAATGGATCTAAAAGAAATTCAGCTAAAACTACTGAAATTAAGACAGCAAGTATATTCATTTTCGAGGGTTACCATAACAAAGTACCTCAGACTGGGAGACTTAAACAACGGAAATTCACTTCCTCTCAGTTCTGGAAGCTGGAAGTCTGAGATCAAGATGTGGGCAAGGTTGATTTCCTCTGAGGCCTCTCCCTTGGCTTGCAGATAGCAAGTTATTCTGTGTCTGTCTGTATCCTAATCTCTTCTTATAAGAACAGCAGTCATATTGGATTGAAGCCCACTGGTATGACCTTCTTCTACCTTAACTACCTTTTTGGAACCCCTGTCCCCAAATACAGTCACGTCTGAGGGACTATGGGTTAGGATTTTAATGTTTGAATTTTGAAGGGACACAATTCAGCCCATAACAAAGCATATCCATTAAAAAAAATCTCCTATTGTCCTTCTACTTCTATTTTTTTTAATTGGGGCATAATTCACATACTGTAAAATTCACCCTTTTAAAATGTACAATTATGTTTAATAGGACTCCTTGGGATGAAAGTCTACATATATTTGCTTCCAGAAGGAATCTGAGTTTTCTTAGGTATGGTTTTATGGAAACCCAGTAGGTTTCAGAAAATGATAAAAGGAATTTAGTTGAGACACTGACAAAATTAAGAGGTGCCATGTATTTTTAGCAGTTGAATAGAATTTTTATATGTGTATCAAATTTCAAAATGGTGACTTCTATTATTGCCTTTTAATTTGTTACCTCTTCAAACCAATGGTTTATTTAAAACTTGAAATTCATATATAAGAGTTCATTTCCCAACTCAACCAGATTTATTTAAATGATGGTGGAGCATGGCCAAAAAATTCCCCATACCCCCACAAGCCCTCCATAATGGGAAGATGGCACCTGAACACCTTTCTTCCAGAAGGAAGTATAGTGAGGCATTCGTGTGTGGAACTGAACCCAAATGCCCCTAAGCATTTGTTTCATAATGATAGGTCCCTGTCCCCCAACTAAAATATCTCTTTGTTAAAACGTAGCTTTTTCTTTTCTCTCTGTGTGATTTGTTTGGAGGTTTCCTGTTCTCCTAAATGATAAACTTTGCTTTTTCTATAATAAAAGAAGTAATATATACTTTCTCCAACAGGAAATCAGATAGTCTATACTCCTTACCCCACCACACACAAATACACATAGGGAAAGAGAGAGATATGTACATTTAAGGAGGATAAATACTCAGCCTATACAATGATTGTAATCTTTTAAAGAAAAATAGGTACATTACATCTACCTGTAGTAATCTTAAAAAAGTCTAATTTTTTAAATGAAATATATACTCCATTTATATTTGCTGTTTGGTTTTATTAACTGTAACATTTCCATATCTGATAACATTTTGCAGAAAAAAAAAAAGTTCCACCAAGTAAGTTGCTCTTACTAGAAAATTAGTGAGTCACATCATAATTTTATTGAGAGTAAAATATATTATTGTAATTCACTAGAATTGCCTTTTCCTTGGTCCAGAAACAAGCTATTACATAGCAGCATCCAATTAATATTTCTTTGTATTTTTCCACAGGCTGTTGGTATTCACGCAAGAGTAAAAAGGGGCACTTAAATCAGTGCTATTTTTCTTGATGGCTCCATTGATCCAAAGCCCAATGAAGTCAATAGGATTTTGTCTTTAGCAGAAGTGTTGCAATGTTGCATTTACATTATCTCCATGGGAAAATACAGCCAAAAAAAAAAAAAAATCTTTTAACTGGCCCAAATGGCTCAATTACTTTCAGATACCCAGCCTGGTTTATTTTAAAACATATTAGAGGTTTCACTAATCTTTAAAGCGAAAATAACAATTTTAACATAATTTAAGTAATGCTTATAATAGTGCTATAATGCATCAAAAACTCGACTTTTTTTTTGATATTTTATGAGTTTCCTCCCTTTTTGGAAAAATTAATTTTCTTTGGCTTCATGTCAACTAGTTTCCTTTAAAATACTGATACCATAGTTCCCCAGTACTCCTGGCTGGGAAATAAAAATAAACCAGTCCTGAAGCCTTTCTTCACTGATTGTCAAGGCAGATCTGATTACACTAGAGGCCTTCCTTCAGTTTCAGGACCGAAGCAAATGCTTCTCTATGTGGAATACCAGTTAGAGTGTCACGCATTTCCTCCGATCTGACTCATCGTCACCGCAAGGTGAGACTATAGGAGAAAATAGGAAATATTCAGAGATGTTTTCTTCTTAACAGCTGAAGTCTTAGTCTTCAAATGATTATCCTGAAGGTCTATCACCTCACAAAAACAATCAGGTCCAGAATCCCACCCATAAACAGGTCTCTCATTTAGGTATCTGGGCTGTAGAATTAGACACATTCCATTTTTTTTCTTTCTTTGGAAAAGTTATTTTCTTTGTGTCTGTCTCAGTATCCTAATCTGTATAGCATCTGTAAGGACTGCTGTGAGGATTAACTACAATGAAACTTTTGAAATACTTCACACACAGTAGCTCAAAAAAAAAAAAGAAAAAGTTATTTCTAGAACAACTTTACAATTTGTCCTTGCATAGATAAATCTTTTGTTTTTTCTTTTTAATGTACAATAGCCCGAACAACTATTGTCACAGCAACATTTGTTTTCCAGAAAGCCCTTGGTTTAGGGTAATTAGATATTTATTAAATATGACAGTCATCTCTTAACATACACAGAGAGTAGACAATATCTGAATTTAGAGGATTAGACTCACTCAAGAAGAGAACACTACGTGTCAAAAAACAACAGAATATAGCGGAAAAGACCTTGTAAGCTGAGTTTGAACCAACATTCTCAGTGTAATCAGCTAGGTCAAAAGAGAAATAAATTTCATTTTTTTAATCTAGAAACATGTCAACACTATTGCTCATATGTTGAGTCATATATTTAATTTTTCTCTGCTTTTGGAAAAAAAGTGTTTTGCTTTCTTTATCACTGTACAATATCTCTTCCCTTTTATTTTTTTCATTTTCTTCTTTTATTTACTCACCAGATAAGGCACTAGACAGAACTGAATTATGAAGGTTTTTAGAAGGGACCTCAGTCCAATGAGGAAGGCAGATAGATAAACCTTAGTGGGGACATACACATTGTGTCCTACTGTTTGCCATGGTTTTTATTTCTAATTGTTTTGCTTTGTTTCTCAAGTCCCAGTTTAAAAACAAACAAACAAACAAAGCTGATTCAATTGTGTTTAAATCAGAGAACAAACTCAGGGTCACTTACTCAGTCACATATTACTATTCTAGTGCTTAGTCAAAGGTTAAAATTGATTGAGGCTGTCAGGACAACTATTACCGCTCCAAAAAATAAATTTCCAAGGATTCCTTTTCAGATGCTAAGGAACGACAATTAAGTTATCGATGGCACCATTTCCACCCTCAACAACCATCCCATACCTCAATGGGACTCCTATGTAGCCAATGCATGAGGATCCTTATTCCACTCTTTCAGTGACTTTTTTCATTAGAGCAAGTTTCTATGCCAATATTCCCTATAGTAGATATTGAGGAGGCTTCAAAAAACGAGTACAATTGGACATTTTTTACAGCTTAGCTACATTATGGCTTATATGATCAGTAGTGTTTAAAACAGGCTTTATACCTTTAAAAGTCAATTCCTTTTTATAAGAAAAAAGAGAAGCAAGATAATATTAATGAAATGCCAGTCCAGGCATAATATATCTTATAAGAAAAAGTGAAGACCCGGGGCGCCTGGGTGGCACAGTCGGTTAAGCGTCCGACTTCAGCCAGGTCACGATCTCGCGGTCCGTGAGTTCGAGCCCCGCGTCGGGCTCTGGGCTGATGGCTCAGAGCCTGGAGCCTGTTTCCGGTTCTGTGTCTCCCTCTCTCTCTGCCCCTCGCCCGTTCATGCTCTGTCTCTCTCTGTCCGAAAAATAAATACACGTTGAAAAAAAGAAAAAAAAGAAAAAAAAGAAAAAAAAGAAAAAGTGAAGACCCAAGACAAAGGTCAGCAAGTTGTTCTGTAAATTTAGAGCTAGATAGTAAATATTGTAGGGTTTGGGGGCCACACTGTCTCCGTCACAACTATTCCACTTTGCCATTGTAGCATAAAAATAACCACTGGCAATAAGCAAATGATTATGCTGTTGTCCAATAAAACTTTATTGATGGACCCTGAAACTGGAATTTCATATACTTTTTGTGTCTTGCAATATTCTTCTTCACTTCATATTTTTTCAACCAACTTAAACATGTATACACTATCCTTAGCACAGAAGGTAGAATAAAAATAAGAGGCAGGCCAAATTTGGCCACAGGCCCTCCTTTGCCAAAGCTTGACCTGAGATACAAAGAATTTGCCCAATCTGAACACAATGAGATCCCTCCTTTCCGTAGTCTCTTCATCTTACCTACACCTCTTGCTAGTCCTCTAAAGAAGAGAGATACAGACAGTGATGCGAGAACAACTCATGGGGAAATTGGAAAAATTGCAAGAAAACCCATAAGAACAAAGGGTACGTTCCCAAGTTTCAATGCCTCTTTGGACAGATACATAGTCACAATAGTTAAGAGAAATTGGATAGGTTTTCATCTTTGGGTTCAATTTAGTTTGGAATCAGGTGGAGAATAGATAGGAATCAAGTTTGGATCCAGTAGTATGGATTTCAGCAGGAATTACATGTAAGTACAGTTAAACTATAAATTCAGGAACCAGGGTCATCACCTGTCACCTCATTTTTATGCCACCAGCATTTTACCCATCTGCTACCCATGCCTGGAAACTTCTCTGTATTTCCATCATCTCCAACTCAGATTCCCCCCCAATTTTTAAAAGCCATATTAAATACCACCTTTCCATGAACACCTTGTTTCCTCCATACAGAACAAATAGTTTTCCTCTGTGCTTCAAAATCATCTTACATATTAGCAGAGACACATTAATTCTTGAGATCTACAAAAGCCAGGTAGCAGTTAAGCCCTTGAGAAAGGACATCCAAGTGGAAATTAGAGGGAATCAGTACACCAGTGTGACAAATCTGGGTTCAGAACATCAGCTGTAGGTAAGTACTGGAAATTGACCTGAGGTCAAAATATCCCAAGGAAGTTACAAGTTAAGGAATGTTTCAATCAATCTGGATGTTCAGACTGCAGGTGTGACAATGCAGTAATAGATCTAAGCCAAAGCTACAACTCCAAAATCAACCAGCCTGCAGCCACAGATCCAGAGATTTTGCTCTTACTGGATAGTAAATAGAGGCTATACAGAGACTATAGTACTAGGCCCCAAGTCATGAAAACTGAGAATAGGGTTCCCAACCAAATAAGGAGTAGTAATTACAATCAAAGAACTAGAACAACTATTACTCCTACTGTTAATTACTACTAACAAGAGTCTTGTGGATTTACACCACACCTAACACTAAATTAGGTGTTTTATGTACATTAGATCATTTAATCGTCAAAATAATTTTATAGGGGAGGTACTATTATTGGCCCAAATTTACATATAAGAAAACTAATCCCAGAGCTTCAGTGTCTCTCCCAAAGTTAAACAGCACTGGTGTGCTGGAGAAACCCAAGTTTCCTATAAGCCAGTGGAATTAGCCAGATAAATCTGCCCAGGAGAGTGAATGAGAACTGAATGTGTGGTTTATCTCTGACTCGCCAGTTTTCAGATGCAACTAAAATGAAGCATTGGAAGTACCTCAAGTGTTTGATTTGCCCCAGGTTTTGGCTATGAATCTTCATTCTCTAAATCCTATTTGTAAGAAAGCCTGGAGATTATGATAGCCAATTAAGATTGGCTTAGAAATTACACCAAACAGGGCCTACTAGTTTGTCCAGTGGGAAAGATAGATATACAAATGAAAGGGAACAATTAAGTAACTGGAATTAAAATAAAAACTTAAAAAAAAAAAAGAAAGGGAACAAGACAGGGTTTATACATGAGATGGGTGAGGGAAAGTAAGTATCACAGGATGGTTTGCAGATTTCTGGTTTATAACATTAGATGAGTAGCAGAGACTTTTAAATGAGAAGGAATAGTGAATAGTTTTACATTTCTGAAAGATGCTAAGTAACACAAGAACTGAAGAATTAACATTGATAGCGTTCCACTTCTGGGTATTTATCCATGAATACACAATTGAAAACAGTACTTCAAAAAGATATCTGCATCCCCACATTTATTTCAGCACTACGAACAATAACCAAGATATAGAAGCAACCTAGGCATCATCACTGACGGCTGAATGCCTAAAAAATATATACTAAAATATATATAAATACACACACGATGGAATATTATTCAGCCACAAACAAAAAGGAAGTCTTGCAATTTGTGACACGGATAGAGCTTGAGAACATTAGGCTAAGTGAAATAAGTCAGACAGAGAATGACAAAAACTGCATGATCTCCTTTTTATGTGGAATCTAAAAACAAAAACTCATAAGAAGTTATCAGAAGTGGAGGGTGTGGGATGAGTAAAATGAAAAGGAGTCAAAAAAATTAACATTAACATTGAATTTTTCCAATTAGAAAGTCATTGGTGACCTTGACTTACACTCTTTTAGTGGACTAATTGGGCCAAAATGCAGAAGTAGTGTGGTCGAATGCAAAATGGGAGTGGAAATAATGAAGAAACTCTCAGAAAGAAGTCTCAAGAATCATACCCTCGGCCACATTTTCTCAAAGTGGACAAACAACATTTCCTCAACGTAGACACTACTGAAAGCAAATATGAGGTTCCTAAAATATATTTTTTACAAATAAAAGCATTCAGAACACATACACTAACTCTTCTACAATTGTGATGTCTCAATTTAGGTATTAACTCTTCCAGAAAACCGGTGCTAAGACCTACAAGACTAAACCTTGCTAAACCTGCAAGACTGTTGGGAACCCCTCTCATGTATTCCTACCACACCCTGTGATTTACAGCAGTTTAATGCATACTATATTTCACTGAAATATCTTATATCTTTTGTCTCCTTCATAAAGACAATAATATTAATGGTTGCATAGTGTTGCTTAAAAAATAACACTTGGCCCATAGGAAGCACCACATAATGTCAGATGCCTGCTACTATCATTTCATCATGATTACTGGCTGAATGTCAACTACCTTGAAGGAGGGATAGTTTTATCCACGTTACTTAGAAGAAGTATGAGTTTTCAATAAATTTTTGTCAGTTGTTGACTAGTGGGGAAGCAAATTTACAAACTATCAATTAATAAATACTATAAAGATAAAGTTTGAAGTTGACTTTTGAGAGTATTTTCTATTTTCTCAAAAGGAAAACCATTAGTGACATACAGGATTGCCAAGGACAATATTTCTCACTAGAACTATAAAAATCTCTAATGCTCCAAATATCTGTGTAGAAATTAGGCAAAGGTAGAAGTAGCCATTAAAACATGTAAATTTTTGCCACTAGAACTTACCTTATCATGAGAAAGCTTCTTTCACAGAGTGGAATTTCTAAAACACTTCAAAAAAAAAAGTAGGTGGTTTTATGAATATCTTAAGACATAAACCTCCTGAAGAACAATTTGGCAATATTTATCGGAAGACTTAAAAATGCAGCAATTCCTTTCTAGAAACATCCTCAAACAGTAATAAGAACATGAATACATGTTTGTTTTTAAGGATAATTGTAACAACATGATTTGTAATAGTTAAAGACAGTAAAGAGGGACACCTGGGTGGCTCAGTCGGTTAAGCATCCAACTTCAGCTCAGGCCGTGATCTCACGGTTCGTGAGGTTGAGCCCCGTGTCAGGGTCTGTGCTGACAGCTCAGAGCCTGGATCCTGCTTGGATTCTGTGTCTCCCTCTCTCTCTGCCCCTCCCCCACTTGTGCTCTGCCTCTCTCTCAAAAATAAATAAAAAATGTAAAAAAAAAAAATTTAAAGACAGTAAAGAATCTAATGTCAATAAGAAGATTAAATAAATTATTCCACATTTGTACTACGAAACACTGAGCAATTATTTAAATTGATATTTTTATGCCATGTTTATTATAATGAAAGATTTTCATGATATGATAGGCTACAAAACAATATGTAAAGAATAATGCCATTTTTGTTTTATCGAGAGAGTGGTAATAACAATAGGGAAAGACAAAGAGTATTAGTAAAATGGTAGTATGCAAGCCCAAAAGCTGATAATCTTTCTGGAGTACTTCTCTTTGTATTCTATCCATCATCTGATCGTGTCCTTTCTATATTTTAAATGTTATCTACACTTACCATTCTCTTCATCATTATTGTCATAATCTTCACTTAGAAATGGCGTTATTTTTCCTGTTTTTGCAGAAAAACTAATAACTGATGTCTCTGTCCCACTGGTACAATTCTCAAGCCCACACTCCACAGGGAAGGTAAGAGAATGGTCTTTCTTAAATGCCAGTGTGAATAGCGCATGTTTTCAAGGCAAAGTCTATACTCTTTGGTGTCACATATTCAACAATTAAAACTATGATCCCGACCTACTTACCTCTGCAACTCATTTCACATGGTTGCTCTGTCCCTTTACCAGGTGAATTCAAACCAAATTGAACTACTGGCATGTTTCCAAAGTTAACCATGGTCACTTCTGTACGACCCAAAGCAAGATGCTTTATCCACCAGAAACAAGTTGTCTCCTTATCTAGTGGCTATTCATCCTTTGTAGATAAAATCATTGCTGTGTAAAATCAAACTGACTATAGGCTGTTTTGCTAATGAAGGCATTCATTTCAATGATAAACCATAGCTCCACATTCAGAAATGGATAAGGGGCATGGAGACTAAAACTTCAAGGGCTCTGTGTGCTTTTCCATGAAGCTAAACAAGAACCAAAATGAATGAAGCAAATAACCCTTTACTGAATGAACTCAACACATTTCTGATCCTTTGGGTAGGCAAAGAGAGTCCTTATTTGAGAAGGATATTGAGAGTCGATTGTTTTGTATAACATCAAATGTTGATTTGCACTTAGAAGCGATAGGACTGGCCAGAAATTGGAGAAGGGAGTCTTGAGAGAAAAATGGAGGTGAGCACTATTGCAGAAGGCCAGAACCGATGGAGGAGACTGACCAGTGAGAAACTGCCAGGTCAGAGTGACCATAGTAGAGGTGGTTGTGTTCTACTTATACCCCCTCTGACAAGAAGATGCAGGTGCTCCCACCCCCACCCCCACCTCTGTGAGCATTGGCTGCTAACAGCTCACAGCGGCACCCTTCTTCTGAAAATCACCTCTTAATTATAGTAGCACCAATACAGAAATGCCTGGGAAGATATACCCTCCTCTCAGAGGTAGCCTGCAGCTGACTAGCACAGAGGTACAAAAAGACTGGTCCTTTGTCCTCAGCAAGGACAGTAGTGTAGTACCATTTGGTTCTAGAGCTCACTATGGGGTCAGTTGAATCCATGTTTTTGCCTAGCTTTTCCCTTTGTCCTATGTCTTCTTTCCCTATGTCCCTTTCTTCTTTCCTGTACAAATTACACTGGAGCCTCTCCCTAATAAATCATTGCCCAGGAAACCTTGTCTCAGGCTCCACTCCTAAGGAACCCAGCCCAAAATAGCCGCCTATGACTTTTCAAGGCTAAGAATGTGAAATACCAAGTTTTAAGGTGTTTTTATTGCAGAGATGAAAACTCTTCCACTGACCTCATCTTATGAAGATTGTGCTACACACACATACCCATCAAAAGGCACCCTACAAAAATGCCTTCTATAAGTTTTCAGAGGAAATTGAAGATAAATGGCCGAGTTCCACATAGGGTTGGCACAAAACAGAAAGAAGAAAATAGCTACAGTGAAATAGTTCCCTGGAGTTAGGAACTCAAAACCAACTAAAAGCACTGGGAATTCATGAAAATTATAGGGAGGGGAAGACTTCACCCATGCATATTGCATACTTTCCCCCATATCCCTTAGGCTCACCTCAATTTATCTGCTGCTAGTTCCCAGCATCCTTGCAGCATATGGCTCTTTTACTCTATCTGAGGGCTTTCTCTAGTACCACAGAAGCTTGTTCCACCACACACAGGTGAAACCAAGAAGTGCAAGGAAGATAAAGTTCCAAGAGGCAATACTCAACCAAAAAGGGGATGGGTAAATACCCTGGCCTCCCTGGCCGCATAGGCACTCCAAGAATCACCAATAGGACTAAGTCTCAGGTGCCCATACTAATTAACTCATTAACACATGCTCTATTGGTTTTTTTTCTCCCCATTCCTGTCTCATTTCTTCCATTCCGTCACTTGTGCTTCTCGGAATTACCTCCCTAATTTATTTAGGAGGTAATAATAAATTACTGTACCCAAATCCTTGTGTCAGTGTTTTGGGAGAAAATAAAATTTAGGTAGAAATCAAGCCAGTTTTATTTAAATGTGTATTTCCTTGAAGAATTAATTTAAATATCATTTCTCTAGGAAGATTTCTATAGCCTGCTCTCTTCAAAACCTGTGCTTCCTTATTACTCCATGAATAAGTCTAATACATTGGAATAATGTGTGTGTTCTCTCAAGGATTGTGAGTTCCTTGAAGTTAGGAACAGTGTTTTATATCCATCTATATCCTCAGTGCCAAAAGCAGTGCCATTAATTTTGATGACTGTTCCAGTTAGAATTATTTCTTCTGTTAATAACAACTTAAGCCATAAAAGGAGTAAGGGGAGGATTTATTGTATTAAATAAGTAAGGAGTCCAGGCGTAGATATTCAAGGTTATTTTCATTCAAGGCTCAAATGACAAATGATGGCACCAAAAGTCATTTTCTTTACTTCTTTGGAGATGCTACGTTGAAGTTGGCTCCATTTTCCACCTGATTTCACAAAGACTGCAACAGCAGTAGTTACTAATCCTCTAAGGTACATATCCAAAGAGAAAAACAAAGACTCTTTATCCTAGCACACCCAGAAGAAACAGCATTGCATCTTACTGACACTCAGATCACACGGCCATCCCTGGCCAATCACTATAGCCATAGGAACGCCATGTGTTAATTGGCTCAGATCTGTGTCCCTTACTTCATGGTTGAACTGGAGGAAGAGCCCCACATAACGCAAAGGACTGAAAAGGGATTGAAGATATTTCCTGGAGGAAATTGGAAAGTTGTTAGCAGAAGAGAAGAAAATATATGCTAGAAAGCAAATAATAGATGTTTAACTGCAATAAAATAAAAAATGATGAATGGTATTATATTGCAATACCACAGAATTTCTCTGTGATTTCCGCAATTGTATATCATATTTGTGTGTGTGTGTGTGTGTGTATACATGTATATATATGCATATGTACATATATATCACTTTACATAATAATATGTATAAAGTGGCAAACTAAAAGAATCATTTTAGTCTGGAAAGTTCTATCTTGCTTGATTAGAGCTTTCTTTGTTTCCTTACTCAGGCTCAGTGCTATTGTCTGCTTGAGTGGATAGGAACATTTGTTTTAATAAAAACTTGCTTAATACTTGGAACTATGACAACATATTTAAATTTATTTCTCGGACAAGACTGGGTGTAACCTCCAGGGAATAGATTTGCCCCATTAACTAGAGCTCTCATCGACTTCAAATATGGAGAGAGTTGATGTTCTGAGAATGAGTGTTAATAGGTGCTGAAAGAATGGGCACAATTTAATGTTTATAACAAATACAGGAGACTATAATGTGAAAATGTGTCCAGGGAAATCCAACACTTCCTCTGCGGTGTGTATTTTACCAGTTAGAGCATTAGAGAAATTAGTATTGTAGTTAAAGTGGAAAATAAAATCTCACCTTAGTTATAGTCCCCATTCTTTAGATTTCAAAATTAAATGAAAAATTCTTATTGGATAAAATAGTATTCAACTACACTATAATCTCATGAGATTCTTGTGGACATGGAGAGAAAATGGCAATTAAAAAAAACACAAAACACCGGGGATAATATACATTGGATTTGTTAAAGAAAGACTTACAAAACAATCCTAAACAATAAAGAAATCCCTTTAAATAGCAAGAGGCCTAGTACAGTTTAGGCCATGTATTATTCTTATATTTTTCATATATATATTCTTTTCAGAAATGTATCCTAAAATACCCAAAAGTGAGAGTAATGAAAGAAAACTTAGCCTGTTTTATGAGTTTCACTCATGTCTCCTTTTTCTTCACCCCATAAGTGCTGGTAAGCCTTCCCACACATTCCTGGAGTGCAAAGCTGGGTCTGGCACTTTCTGATTCCATATGCTTCTATGCACTAAAAATCAGCAAGGATGAAGCTTTATCATCTTCCGCATAAATTAGGGGTGTGATTTGCCAATATGACTGGGCACTAGTCCAGCTGTCTTGAAAAATCAAGAAAAGGAAGTGAAGAAAGTTTTTTTTTTTTTCCTATCTCAACCTGGGAAGGGAAGACACAAGTTCAAACTAAATGGAATCATTTAGTATTTCAAACCCAAAGTACTAAAGTATCTGTGACTTTATGGGAGAAGGAAAAGAAGAGATCCTTGCTTAAGTTATGGCCACTGCTGGAGATCATTTGATGATATAGTCTATGCCTTGTCAAGGATATTGCCAAATTTTAAACCCAGGTTTCTTGGTCATTGAGCAGAGTAGGGTGCAGAAAGTGAAGGAGGAATGTTGAAGATACAGCATCATTCTCCCTTTGGTTTTTGTATTCCTTAAGCATTATGCCCAAATAGATGCATATAAAACTTAGGTAACCTATCACATGAAGAGTCAAATATAGCTGTCATTGAGGATGAAGTCCTAGATATGGAGCAGAGGAGAGCTCTAAACCAGGAGAACCCAGAGTTGCGGGCACAGAAAAAAAAAAAGCTAGTAGATTGCTAAATATAACACTGAGAAAAGCTGTTCTCATCGCCAATATTTTATTCATGGACCTAGGAATCCTAACTTTGGAAGAAACAACACCATATTGTACCAGTGAATCAATCACTGACTCCGAGCATATACTATAGCCTACAGGACATAATTCCAGCTAGAAAGTGCTGCCACACAGCTGATTGTTCAAAAAAAAGCCATTTAACTCATCTATCAGGTCATCTGTGTTCCAGTGATGGGGAACATGATAAGATCAGTTAATTCCACAGGCATGAACCAATCTCATATTTTACTTTTGTAAAATGAATTCCCATGTCAAAAGCAATGCTGTGTGAGTTACCTTGACAGTGAATAAAGGCAGTCTAAATATTCATGGATGGTGGATTTTTTAGAAGCATTTTGGGCAGGGGTATAAAGTGTATATTGAAAATATTCCAAAAAAAAAAAAAAAAAGAAAGAAAAAGAAAAAAAAAAAGCACTGAGCTTTCCACAATGGAAGTGATCAAATGTAATCAGTTTTCCATAGGTAACTGATCCGCCTGAGGAATAATGCCATATTGGAGCCAAATGTTGGCCCCTGCTATTGGCAGGTAGGGCATTCAGCAACAGCTCTAACCATATTGGTTTCAGTGAGTAAAAATCCAGTTTGCTGAACCCATAATGATTTTATTAATGCATCTATTGGGCAAGAACAAGGTAATGGGTGAAAGAGGATGACTGACATTCACAGAACAAGTGATCTTAACCACCTGATTATTAAGATTCTCCTTTGTTAAGAGTACTCTTTACTGAGCATTCACAGGGGATACAAATATCTTCATACTCTGTGCCCACATGGAGACATTCATCCATATACCACTTATGCAGACCACCTCAAGACCAGTTTTCCAATCGTGTTCCCTCTAAACCAAACTATTAGTCATTTCAGATAGTGTCAGCATGTCATACAGGAATATATGTAATCCAGGACCAGAAATATTCTTCCTCAGTATATTGGTCATAAGGAACCTCCCATTAAATAACCATAAGTGTGGGATGAGAAAAAATTTTTAAAGTGTGGAAGCAATAGACACTATGAGAATCTGTGTCACTTGTAAATGCAACTCGCTTATGCCTTTAGGACTTGCTCAAGCCTGATCTCATATAAACCACTACCACTTAACGGTGGAATAAAGCACCACGTACTCAAATTTATGGCTTAATAACTCAGACAACACCTGACTTTTCTGATGGTCAGATCAGGTTACATGATAACTTGATAACCCATGACAGTAGTTCAGGCTCTTCTAGGACCCAGTAGCAAGCTAGAAGTTTCTCGAAAATAGAATTGTCATCTGAAAAGGGTGGCATGGCATATCCCAAAATCCTAAATGTTTGCACTTTGATTTACCTATAGGTCCTGATAAAAATTCCGTAAAACTTTTCTGTCTGCCACAGACATTTTAAGTACCATTAGCTCTGCCAGGTCATATGGTCCATGCCCCTGAATCTTTCTCTGGCCCCCACTAAAAATTGCAACCTTTCCAGTTATTCAATAGTGAGATATATGTTATCTATATAATCTAAAGAAGCTCTTGAGATAGAGACATTGAGCTTGTTTTTCCACAGAAGTTGCCAGACACAGCAACCTGTCCTTATCTTGGAATGACATATCTTAACATACCCCAGACCATTTTCCTGAGGTACGCTCCTTTAAAATTTTTTGGAAATACAATTACCCTCTGATACCCATGTATCCTGCCAAGATGTCTAGAGCAGTTACTACTTTCTGTTCATCAGGTACAAGCATTGATGTAGTGGAGGAGTAGGATGTTTGATGAAATGCAGAGACAATCAGAGTCCCTACAGACTGGTTACGGCTGAGAGCTGGAAGGTTGCCATAGCCCTGGAAGTAGGATGGGAAGGTGCGTTGCTGGCCATGCCAAATGAAAATGCACTGTGTTAGGGGGTCTTTAGTAACAGGTAGGAAGACAAAAATGTGCACCAAATCAATAACTGTGTAATAGAGGATGTTTTGATCTGCTCCAGTGAAGAAACCGTATCTTAAACAGCTGCTGCAATTGATTTACCAGATGATTAATTAATTCTCTAACATCTGTCTTCTGCACAGGCCAAATAGGAGAGGTGATTTGGGAATTTATTAGAAATGATCGTTTCTACAATCTTAAGTTTCTTATGGTGGCACTAGTCTTGAAACCCTTCTGAGAATGAGGTGTTGCCATTGGTTTACTATTTTTGTAGCTATAGATTATTCTAGAGGCTTTCTCAAGTCAAGGAACCAATATAAGTATTCTGGCAATTTTTTAGTATGTCTATTCCAATTAGGCATTCTGTAACTGGGAAACAGCCACACGGTGTATTCGGGGATAACCCTGCATGAGACAAAAACAACCTAAACCTTATTAATATTCTGATCTCCAAAACTCTCCCATCTAATTGATGGGTCACAGTGGCATTTTGTGTCTCTAAGAATTATTAGCAGTTCAGAGCCAGTTTCAAGCAATACCTGAATTGTATGATGACTTTCCCTTTCTTAAGGCACCGGTCACCCTTAAAAAATGGCCAAAGATTCTTTTGGGGAAAGCTAGAGAAAGATATACTGGATGAGTTTATATGCAAACTATCCAGCTAGAGCCACACCTGCTTTATCTGACCTACGTACATCAGGAGGCAGTACTCCTCTGCCTTAATCATCCCAGGCTCAGATACCAGACAACTACAACTCACCCTTAGAGTTTAGAGCCCACTGAAATTATTCCAGCTAGCCAGTCCTCAACTGTTTACATTGCACTGCTTTGCCTTTCCCACAGAAACCCAAATAAAGGCTCTGGCCTAAACCTATCACTAGCTTCTGCTTCCCAATCAAAACTTGGTACTCCTCCTGTGGCTCTGTGTGGCAAGCTGTGACTCTTATTTCTGGGGGAACTGTGAGTAACATTAAGCTTTTAATGGCATTGACCTCTTTGCAACTTCACTCGGTCTCCTTCATAAATTAAGAGCTGGGCACAAAATACACTGTATGTGTGAACTGGCATGGGAATGGTAAATGATTCTTCATTCTGATGATCCAAGTCAAACTTCTATTCACCAGACATACAGCTTTTCCATCTTTTACAAATCAAGTAAGACTTGAATAATGTGCCCTTATATTGCAGTCTTGGGGATGCCGTGATCAACTAGCTAAAGACGATTGTCTCTGTGGTTGAAATCCACTTCCTGATTACCTGATTACCACTTCAAATGTGCTACTCATAGTAATTCCACCTATATTGTCTCAGTTAAGTGCTATCACTTGGCCTCTGCCACCTTGAGACCCCATCATCCCAGCTGAATTCAGAGATCCTGTTCTGATGGCACCACTTCTTACTGTCATTCTTGGCCTGCAGGGAAAAGCTACTGTAGAGATTTTTAAAGACAACGGTCCTCCTTTCATCAATGTACTTCTCAAAGCCTTCATAAGGGAAATGTCTTCCAGACATATATAGGTAGGTGAGCCAGTCTTATAAGATAAATGTAACCCCTCATTCAAATATGTATAAGCCTTTCCATAGTGTCCTCTATAGGATATCAAAAGAATTCTGGCAACTCAACTTCATTTTAGTCAACTAACCAAGCCCAAAGTTGGAACTACTTACCAGCCACGCAACGTACACTGAATGAGAATCTCTGCTTAGTGAACCAAACTCAATATATTCAAATTGACCCAACATTACATTCTCCCACCCTGATCCAGTACCTTTTCAATCCACTTCCATACATATTCCCAGATTTCATTATATATGAATATAAATCGTACAAATTATTTTGGTGCGTATAGCAGTTCTTTTTCATATCATAATTTTCCTCTGATCCCCAGAAGCGTGCCAGAATCTGAGTCTTGCCATGGATCTAGAAAGAAGGAAGCAGAAGTGGTGAGGTATCTTTAAGGAGGAGATCAGCATTATCTGGCAAATTAAGTTCCTCAGGCTAAGAAAGTTAAGTTCTTCAGTCAAGGGGAGACTAATTTTCCCAGACTTGGGACAAAAGGTGCTTCTACTGGCAGGTGAGGTTCAATAAAATGTAAAGATTCAAGTTCCTCTACATCGTCAAAACCAGCCCATGTATCTCCATCCCAATATTCATGGCCCTACTCCTTCCCAGTCAATGCATTAATTCTAATAGAAGAAACCCTGAGAGATTAGATTTAATTGTAATTCAGCTACTCTGCACATTAGACTTTGATCTTCAGAAGTTTTGTAGGAAATATGGATTTTTCTTAGAGCATTCGTAGAAGCTTTCTAATCCATTACCCAAACTTTGATTTGGGAATTTAAAACCCTGAGCTCATTTTCATTCTCCACGGTTTCTAACACACTTAGAACCAACCAGCCAACCATTATATTTATTTTTATTAGAAGTATTCTATAGCGGCAACTATTTGGTGACTCAAAGCCTTTTTTTCTATAGTCGTTTGATTATAAGTGAAACCACAGGTGATAATTTAGGAAACCATTTTACCACAACATGTCATGGACTGTAGGTGTCCCCTTTGCTATTGGCAGCAAGAACATTAATGTCTTTAAATCTAATAAGACCAGAGAATCACTTATAAATTATCATCTTTGGGGCGCCTGGGTGGTTCAGTCAGTGAAGCGTCCGACTTCGGCTCAGGTCATGATCTTGCAGTTTGTGAGTTCGAGTTCTGCAACGGGCTCTGTGCTGACAGCTCAGAGCCTATGGCCTGCTTCAGATTCTGTGTCTTCCTCTCTCTGCCCCTCCCCTGCTCACACTCTGTCTCTCAAAAATAAATAAATAAATGTTAAAAAAAATTTAAAAAAATCATCTTTAATGGTCTGTTTTCTTGGAACCAATTCTGATACCAATAATTGTAGTAATCAATATTCAATCATGAAAGTAGAACATATATGACTCATTTGGAATAAGAGATTTATTATAGGAATAAGATTCTATGCAATTGTTGAAACTGAGGACACAAGTTGCAGGATTAGAGAAAGAGACTTTTGGAAGCACTGATGGGAATAGACAAATTGGAGTTCTCTGAGAAATCCAGATCTGGTATATCCAGCTCCTAAAATGGGACCACAAGGATAGATGGTAGAAGAGAGAATGGAAGCCTTTTGATTTTGTATTTGTTGTCAATCTGGAATCTCTATTGTTCAGGAATGGCATTTGTAATGGAGTTCTTAACAGGTACAAGGGACTTGAGGTCATATTTGCAAAACTGTCATTATTAGTGACAATGAAGACCTCTAGCTCATAATGGCTCCTGCTTCCCTTCCACCTTCCAAATATCACAAAAATTTCTCTTTGGGCCAACTTTAACTTATAACCATATGGAAAAAGGAATTCTGGGAAATATAGTTTCAGCTTAGCCAAGTTGACAGTATAAAAATACCACAGCATATTTTCCATATTTAAATCCTATTAGACTTAAATCATGTGCCATTGGTATTAAATCATGGGCCTGTTGGCTTTTAAGTTACATGCCAACTCTGACTAAAGAAAAATGGTATGGATTATGAGTTTTTCTGGTTGCAAGCCACAAATATTGGCTCTGGCTAACTTGTGCAAAAAGAGAAAGAAAACCTTATTGGAATAATATTATTGGGAAACTCACTATTTTAATGGGAACGCTAGAGAAGATGGTTTGAAATTTAAAAATATTTTTAAAAATAAAAAGAAAGCAGGTAACTCTCTACTGCCTCATGTAGCTTTCTTGTCTGAGAGGAATGTACAGTTTTGCTTGTTTTTTTTTTTTTTTTTTTTTTTTGGCATGGGGATGGGGGTTGTTGCTCTTGATTTTGTTTTCTTGTTTTTTAAATCCCAAAAAGCTCTGCTCAAGATTCTAACTCCTTGGAAAGAATGTTTTTGTCTAATTAGGCTTAGATCACATGTTCACTTCTTGGTACTATTGAGAGTATAAGATCTGGCAAAATTATCCTGCCACAGCCTTCAGGAAGCTCTTCATACTTCATAACTAAATTGTTTTATATAGTTTATGGTTTTACCCACCTTGTGCAAAATGGTGGCAAGGTAACTCCTCATAAGGAAATAGGACTGATGCTAAGTAGGAGGAATAGTTATGGATCAACCAAAAGCTTCTAATGAATACTTCCTAATAAGGGCTTTGAGGCAATGTGCAGAACGAGCAAAAAATTGCATATGATCTATCAGCACTGGCTTTCACAGTTGCAAGAAAGAATACCAATAGCAAGATGGCTGAACATTTTGCCAACAACCCTTGGTTTTGATACAGCCTCTTCAATTCACAAGACAGCTGAAAGAAGGTTATGATTACTGAATAGAGAATGTTCAAACACTTCCTCTGCCAGACTTTGAAGGCCTGTCATAATCTAGATCCAGGTTTATTTTCATTATTTCAATCTTACATTCCACCTGTGGCACATCAGCCCATGGTGGAGAAAGCGATCCTTCAGAGTTGGGCAAAACTGGATTTGAACACCATCTTCACTCTGTGACAGCTGTGTGGACTTTAATATTTTCTTAAAATTTTTGACATCCGGTGTCCTCAGCTATCCACTTGATAGTGTCAGTGACAGAATTAAGTGGAAAATCAAGCTAACAAACACAGTGTCAGCGTCAACATGGCGCTTAGTGCACAAGGAACGTTCCATATACACTAACTCTTCCTGCCTTTGCTCCCATAGTACCCCTTTCTTAAAAATCTTCTGTTACTTTTACCTAATTGAATCATGCACTCAAAATACAGCTCAAATGTTATCCTTTTCTTGAAATTTTCCAAACAACATAAAGTTTTCAACCTCCATATAGCTTCTTATATGTTATATAGTATTTATCTATAACTTATAAACACCATATAACTCACATATAAGTGCAACATTAGGCATTTCATTATCTCTTTATTTTTAAGTTGTTGTTAATTAATTATTTTATGCATTACAGCATCTCCATGCTGGGTCATTAGAATTATGAATATCCAAAACCTTCTTAACACTCAACATGTGAATGTTTTTCCTATTTGCTATTTACTATTTGCCAGGTTCTGGCTTGGAAATTGGTAGCACAAAAATAAATAAGGCACTATTGGTGCTTACTAGACACTCACAGCCTAATGGGGGAGATGACTAGGCAAATAGTCAAAATCAAGAAATATTCAAGAATCTACAAAAGAAGAAAAAAAATTACTGTTGGAAAAACTGTAAATAATTTACTATGACTGGAAGGTAGAGTGAGAAAGGGAAACAGCAAGAGATTAGAGAGGCCAACCAAGGAGCCATCATAAAAGGCCTTCTATATCACCCAAAAGGTTAAGACTTTATCTTAAACTCAGTGAAGAAACACTGAGGAAATTCAGCCAGAAGGAGTTATAATACGTATCCACAAAAACAATAAGAAGAATAACTATAGTAATAGCAGCAACCAAATACTGAGCACCATTTAATGCAAGCACTGTACGAGATAGATAACTTATTTAATTCTCAAGACAATGCTCTGATGTAGGTATTATAGTCCCAATTTACCAATGAGGAAATTGAGGCTTAGAAAGGTTAAACAGCTGGCCCAAAGTTACAGTTAGTAAGTATTGGAACGGGTTATAAATCCAGGTCTGTCTCATTCAAGAACCCACAATCTTAACCACAATGTTAAGATTTATGTTTTAGAAAGATCACTTTGGCAGCAGTGTAGAGAACTGATTGAAGGAGGCCAAACCTAGAGGCAAAGACTCCATTTATGACTACTGCACAAATACAGCTTTAAAAGGTTAAAACCCCATTTCCAGAGATAGTAGCACAGATAGAGAGAAAGAGATGAATTTAATAAATGTGAAGGAGATTTCATAGGCAAGAGTTAGTAACTGGCCAGATATGGGGATGAGAAAGAAAAATCAAAGGTAATAACCAAGTAACTGAGTTGATGTTGTAGCATCA
Organism: Herpailurus yagouaroundi; assembly: GCF_014898765.1. Classification (NCBI taxonomy): domain Eukaryota; kingdom Metazoa; phylum Chordata; class Mammalia; order Carnivora; family Felidae; genus Herpailurus; species Herpailurus yagouaroundi. The sequence continues at coordinate 2,185,190 of NW_024412417.1, forward strand.
ATATACACTGTTTGGGATAGAGAAATTGAAAAATAATGAAATAAGTCTGAGGTGGGGCAAATGCAAGATGGCAAAAATCAGTGTTGAGATTGTGGCACTTAGAGAAAATTCATATCAAAGTAGGTATCTAGGAAGAGATCTGACAGGCCTCAGAACATCAGTTGTGGACACAGCCGTGGAGCTAGAAAAAAATGAACTCAGGGAGAATCTATAGAGTAAATAAGATAATAAAATGAAGATATAAAACATTCGAAACATTAATATTTGAATGTATTTTGGGTACAAGATGAAAGTTTAGCAAAGACTGAGAAGGGACTTCCACAGGATTATGAATATAACCAGAATAGATTTTTAAAGTGGGAGTTGCAAATAATTTGAAAAGTTGTAAATAATGGCGAAAGCCACAGAAAATAACTTTTCAATTCTTCATGGAAGAGTTACAGGTGATTTTATATTATTCTTATAAGTTACTTAAGTATATTTTTAAAAATACAAATTTTTCAATCATAGAATGAAGCATTTCTCATAAAAGTTAGCAACAAGATCACTAGTGTTCATGCAAGAGAAGATTCATTGAAGTGCATTGAAGACACAAAGACACATGACAATTGATGGAGGAAAGGAAGAGAACAAAAGCACAGTTATTTTTTAAACTAAATAGAAAGAAGAAAGAGAGAGACGGGGCAGAGATGGTCAAGAGTATCTAAAATGTACAAAGAGTGAGTTTTGTGTTTAAGATGAGAAACACTTGAACATACTTATATTGTTAAAGAATAAAAGGCTGGCAGATAGAAAAAACAAAGCTGGATCGCTCTGCTTGCCAGCCAAGAGAGAGCAATCTCACTCAAGAGATGCATTCGAATGAGACTTCCCTAACTGAAAACAGAAGGTAGAAGGGGGAGTCGGTTCTGTAGTAGGAGGAATTCTAAGAATGAGGAGAACATTGTCAAGCATCCCTTGGGTTTGGTCATGTTCTGTTATATGTTACGAAAATATGGGCATGACAGAAAGGCTCTATCAAGGTCAGAACCAAGTAGGGACACTCTCCCCCGAGCATGCTTGGAATTGGCAACTTTTCCTTTAACACTATGCTGAGGAGCCAGATTTACTAGATATGAAGAGGTAGAAGACAGCAGAAAAAGAAGCTGACTAACGGAGCCAAGTTCCTGGCCAGAAGCTTTTTAGTGGATTGGACAAGAAGTTGAGAAATTTTCCGCTTGATAGCCTCTATTCTTTCTGTGAAGTAAGAAATTAGACCCTTCATTGGAAGGAAGGAAAATGTAAAGATAATGTCTGATAGATTAGGATAACAAATACATTCCAGTTTGCCTGGGAATTGCCTGGCTTTTTACTAAAAATCAATGTCCTCGAACCCTCTAGTCTAGTCTTGGGTAAAGTAGGACACTAGTCATCCCAGATGAGATTGTCATCAGTTATAGTTGTTGAAGAGAATGAAGAAATAATTAGAAGATAAAATAATAATAAATAATGATAAATAATTAGAATCTAACTAAGGCTGGAGATCAATGATTTATAATCATTCCAATGTATTTAGTCCTGTGATTTAGCAATTTCCTGTGCTCAGGTCTGTTTCAATGCATCCCAAATGGTGAAATAGAAAGGCAAATATTTTTAAGAGCTTTAAACACCAAATATCCTTGTTGTTTCTAACTTCTGTACTTCCTGAAGACGAGGTAGGACGAGCTGGGGCAGTCAGAGGGAATGAAAAGAGATTCAGAAATTCTGGTGTTCTGTCTTGCCTAAAGGGAAAGGTTCTCATGGGACTCTCTGATGCCATGCTGGCCCTAGAATTTCAATTTATGTTTTCCAAAATGATAAATCACTTATTTCTTCCTCCCATAGGAAGCAAAGCCAGATGAGACCAGTTTTAAAGACTCAAATACTATTGTGTTATTGCCAACGGAGTAGATAAAGAAAGAAAAATAAATCTTTCTCTGTCTTTAAATCAGAAGTAGAGAACAGAAGGACATTTTAGCAGAGAGGCCTAACATTTCAAGATATATGACTGCATCTCTGACTCAAAACTGCTCGAGGTCATCAGGCATGGTTTTAAAACCTAGCTGTGTGTCTGAACCACCTATGGAGCTTCTTAAACAATTACAGGTGCCCAGGTGTACCTCAGACTTCCTGCAGAATCTTCGGGGGCTAGGCCTTGAAATCAATGCTTGCAGGGGCTTCCTTGGAGTGGTTCTGATAGACCACCAGCATCAGCGTCAAGAGATCTAGGGCAAGATCCAGAACAACATGCAACACTTGGAAGCTGCAATGGGAGCTCTACGAAAGTTTCTGTCCCTAGAGATGGCCCACTCATAAAAGAAAAATAAATTAGAACCATCCTCGAAACTCACTGGAAATAGATTTCTTTCTCCCTAATCCTTTTTTTTTTTTTTTACAATGGGTTTTCATTTTCTCATACATAACTGATCAACACTATTTTTAGTTTTGCTCTTTCAGTGGCAAGGAATGGAGACTAATTTAATCTGCCTCAAGAAGATGAGAGTTTATTTTAGGAATATATGTAGACTAGGCCTGGAACTAGACAACACTGAGGAACTAAATCTAAAGCAGCTCTAGGGACCAACTATATAAGATTGCTCTCTAGGGGCAGAGAGACAAAGAGCTATGTGACATAAAATGTACCTCCCTAGAAACAGAGCTCTTGAAATCGGTAGTTTTCATTAGAAGGGGATGTGAGTAGTGGGGTGCAGCGTGCATTTCTAGTACAGATATCTATGCTGTTTTTGTAAAATATTTTTTTTACAGTAGAAAACTGAATCATGTTTCCATCTATGTCTTTATAAATACTTGAAGACTGAGTTTGTTTTTATTTTTATTTTTTTCCTAAATGTGCGTCAGATTCACTTTATCCCACATGCATCACTCCTGCTGGGACAATGAGAGCTCTTTTTACAAAATCTTTAAAAATTTCCCATTCAAGAGAATATACTTAAGCAAATCAAACTTACTGGAATGTCTGAGACATATGCCCAGGTAGATTGTAAAGTACTTGAAGTCAGTTTCCTCCCCTACTTCCCCTAAACACATAACTATATGACTAGCACAGCCAGACCAGACAACCTCTTAGGATTTTAGAAATGATAAAGGAAAGCCATAGACACTAACTCACCCACTGTAATGGTGAAGGATGACTCTAAAACAAGTCTTTTGCCTCCATAATGGCTTCCTACTCCAGATTACCCATAGAATGAAAATTGATTTGAGTAAGACTCCAGACTTATAGGGCTTCAAACTAATCATATAATAATTTTAGATTTGAGGGCAAGGATATTTTAATAAAATATTATTTGATCCAAATTCTCTGAAATATAACTAAAAACACTGATTTGTTTGCCTTGTTAAATGGCTCAAAAATTACAAGCTCAAGTAATTTTGTACTATCTACAGATTAATATACAGATTAACTTTTTGGCTTGTTCTTTAGGCAGTTCCCCTTACGCTGTTGTTGCTTGAATCTGTTTACTACCCTAGTTCTTTATCCTAATATCTTCTCAGAAAGCCAAAATATTCTGCCAAATTCAACCTAAAGTCATGTCTTCAACAAATTATTATTGGGTCTATGAATGAGGTAATAATGCTGAATATGGTCTGTGCTCTCCAGGTACTAGCTGTTGATTTGTTGGGAAAATAAACACAAACAGGTAGCTACATTATAATGTGAAATGTGCAATGCTGGGTATTGTAACAGCACTGTAGAGGGGACACTTGCCCCAACGTGCAGAGGTCAGAGAAAGCTTCCAGAGGTATGTGACACAGAACTGAATCACAAGACTTTTTTCTGCTCGGTCCCTAACCTGTGTTAACAGCCTTGTGTCTTTATCGCCATCAGCAAATCCTGGTAAATACATCTTTTTTTTTTTTTTTTCAATATATGAAATTTATTGTCAAATTGGTTTCCATACAACACCCAGTGCTCATCCCAACAGGTGTCCTCCTCAATACCCATCACCCACCCTCTCCTCCCTCCCACCCCCCATCAACCCTCAGTTTGTTCTCAGTTTTTAAGAGTCTCTTATGCTTTGGCTGTCTCCCACTCTAACCTCTTTTTTTTTTTTCCTTCCCCTCCCCCATGGCTTTCTGTTAAGTTTCTCAGGATCCACATAAGAGTGAAAACATATGGTATCTGTCTTTCTCTGTATGGCTTATTTCACTTAGCATCACACTCTCCAGTTCCATCCACGTTGCTACAAAAGGCCCTATTTCATTTTTTCTCATTGCCACGTAGTATTCCATTGTGTATATAAACCACAATTTCTTTATCCATTCATCAGTTGATGGACATTTAGGCTCTTTCCATAATTTGGCTATTGTTGAGAATGCTGCTATAAACATTGGGGTACAAGTGCCCCTATGCATCAGCACTCCTGTATCCCTTGGGTAAATTCCTAGCAGTGCTATTGCTGGGTCATAGGGTAGGTCTATTTTTAATTTTCTGAGGAACCTCCACACTGCTTTCCAGAGTGGCTGCACCAATTTGCATTCCCACCAACAGTGCAAGAGGGTTCCCATTTCTCCACATCCTCTCCAGCATCTATAGTCTCCTGATTTGTTCATTTTGGCCACTCTGACTGGTGTGAGGTGATATCTGAGTGTGGTTTTGACGTTGAGCGACGTTGAGCATCTTTTCATGTGCCTGTTGGCCATCCGGATGTCTTCTTTAGAGAAGTGTCTATTCATGTTTTCTGCCCATTTCTTCACTGGGTTATTTGCTTTTCGGGTGTGGAGTTTGGTGAGCTCTTTATAGATTTTGGAGACTAGCCCTTTGTCCGATATGTCATTTGCAAATATCTTTTCCCATTCCATTGGTTGCCTTTTAGTTTTGTCGGTTGTTTCCTTGGCTGTGCAGAAGCTTTTTATCTTCATAAGGTCCCAGTAATTCATTTGTGCTTTTAATTCCCTTGCCTTTGGGGATGTGTCGAGTAAGAGATTGCTACGGCTGAGGTTAGAGGGGTCCTTTCCTGCTTTCTCCTCTAGGGTTTTGATGGTTTCCTGTCTCACATTCAGGTCCTTTATCCATTTTGAGTTTATTTTTGTGAATGGTGTGAGAAAGTGGTCTAGTTTCAACCTTCTGCATGTTGCTGTCCAGTTCTCCCAGCACCATTTGTTAAAGAGACTGTCTTTTTTCCATTGGATGTTCTTTCCTGCTTTGTCAAAGATGAGTTGGCCATACGTTTGTGGGTCTAGTTCTGGGGTTTCTATTCTATTCCATTGGTCTATATATCTGTTTTTGATAAATACATCTTGATTCCATAAACTTCTATAAACTACCATTATTTCTTACCTCACCTACTACAATAGCCTCCTGCCTATTTTTCCCAATTGCATTTTTTATTTCTACATATTTAGTTTCCACATGGCATCCAGAGTAATCAATAAAATCATGCTACATGTTTGTTGAATTCTTTCATGACTTCCCATCACATTTCAGATAGCAACCAAATGTCTTCCTGCAGCTGAAAATCTCATAGATTAATTTGGGCCTGCGTGTGTTTTTCCAGTCTTCTTTCCATTTTCCTTCCTCACTACCCTCCAGTCCCACTGACTTTCTTTCAGTCTCTCAAACAAAAGTTCTATATCCCTTCAGGGGATATGCCATTTGCCCTGTTTGAGACACTCTTTCTCCTCTCAGTCTCTTTTTTCCTCAGGCTACTTTTCAATTTTCAGGTCTCAAGGTAAATCCCTCCCCTTCAGAGATTTCTGATTATCTAAAGTAGACTTCCCTTGTATTCTGCCTCCAACCTTTGTTTATATCTTCATAGCACCTATTACCACTTGAAACAGTATATTCATAGCTTGTTTATTACTTGCTGTCTGTCTCCTCACCAGGTTGTAATTTGCTCCATAAAGGCACAGACCAAATCTATTTCATTCACCATTGTACTCCTAAAATATGGCATTAGAACTAGGCATTCATTAACTATTTGCTGCATGAGTGAATGAGTAAATTCATGCACTTTTGATTCAGCAAACCATTTCCACTCACTATTTTTTAGTTGACTTCACTCATGCTCCCACCTCTCTCATGAATACCCTCCACCCAGGCACTGCTTCTGCTGATTGTTGGGGACCAATTCAGAATTCCACTTCCTTCATGAAATCTTCCCTAATTTCGCCAACACCACTCATCACTCTTTTCTATGAACGGTGCATAGGACTTCTGCTTCTTTTGTGCCTGTTTGCATCATAAATTTTTGTGTACTTGTCTATTTCTCTTACTAGATCATAAGTCCATTAAAGCCAGGAACAATGTCTCTGTCACTTTGAATCGACCATAGCACCAGTTTATCTTTACCAGCAGTGGCAACTCTGTAATGGTGATAAGTAGGTCAACTAATAAAATAATTTTGGGATAAGTTAAACAGAGAGACCTTTCTGGAAGTAGAATTTAAAGATGGAACTTAATATGGCTCCAGAATCATTTATTATAGGTCTTAGGTGAGCTTTTGTCACTTCTTATGTTTTGTATTCACTCTTAATATTGGTATCTCGATCACACTGTGTCCTTTTTCAGTGAAACTGTCAAAACCCATCTGGCTGGTCAGCAAAATGTTGGTGCTGCTGTGACAACTTGTCAACAATGACACTCTCCATACCTGCCATATAAAAAATAAAATAAAATAAAATTAGTGTGTTATACAAAAAAGAGAATCGCATCAAGAGTAATATGAAGGAGTTGTTACGAAGAAGACTTTCTGTAGTATCTGGGAACAGCCCAAGATAGATAATATTCTATAATTCCTATGACCAGTTCCACATAATTTGTTTTTGCATAAACACTGAACTCAAACCCAGGTTTCGATAACTAGAGACGCTAAGAGATATTAGCTTTAGCTTTAAAAGAAACCTCAAAAAAGGATTTCAATTAAAGAGTAATATGGTATGTACACATTTTCAATATAATTCATCTTCCACTTACCTTACATATTAAAATCCAATTTATACAATTTAGATTTCATGAAATAATAATGCTGGCCACAGTTATTTGTAGCACAACGAACATTGTTGAAAGTCTAAAACATGACAGTGACCTTTATATTAGTTTGTATTACTACCCAGAAAAGGCAATTTTATTTCATAGCCTATTGAACATAGGAGCCATTTTCAGATACATCTAGTTTAAGTGGTAAAATTACAGAAAATTACACATACAGTATGATGGCCTTTCTCCTACTCTAAGGAAAGCACCTAAATGCCTTCAAATTCTGTAAAATCATTGCTCTTTTAGAATCAGTGGTTCCAAAATTATCAGACGCTGTCAAATTTTGCAACCATATGTGCTTAGTTTATGGCTAATATATCTTTATTGATGACCATTGATTTAACATAGATTATTAGGACTATTACACTGGACCTAAGCAAACCTCAGACAATAGCATCCAGCATCATTCTGTTGAGACGAGAGGGGAAAAGGACAGTAGGAAGTGAAGGAAAATACGCCCCATGAGATCATCAGCAAGGAATGCCTGGAGGAAGACCAGGCCTTAACCACTGTCAGTTCCTAGACACTTATGGGTCTTTCACCTCTAAATTTATCTAAAGTCTCTAATTTTATTTTATTTTATTTTATTTTTTTAATTTTTTTTTTCAACGTTTATTTATTTTTGGGACAGAGAGAGACAGAGCATGAACGGGGGAGGGGCAGAGAGAGAGGGAGACACAGAATCGGAAACAGGCTCCAGGCTCTGAGCCATCAGCCCAGAGCCTGACACGGGGCTCGAACTCACGGACCGCGAGATCGCGACCCGGCTGAAGTCGGACGCTCAACCGACTGCGCCACCCAGGCGCCCCTAAAGTCTCTAATTTTATTAATGTATACTAGTTACATATGTTCCTTGATGGTTCTCTAGAATTGTGATTTGTATGTTTGACAGATAGCTCATAATTCTAATACTGAGAGTTTGAACAAATCTCCCTGTCACTCCTTTTCACTTTTGTGATCGGATGAACGCTGGTCTTCTTTCTCATTCATCAGCATTTGACTTTTCAGACTGGAGTTCAATATTTCTATTCCATCATTTTTCAGAGTTTAGAAATATCCTTAGTCATTTAAATTGCCCTTCCTGGGAGCTTTCTAGCTGTTTTAGGGTGTTACTATTCTTTTTAACTCTGTCAAAGCCAGGTCATCCCTGCTTTTTGAGATCTAAGATTTTTAATATCCCAGCATTTAAAGATTTATGCATTTTCTAACAGATGCAGAAATCAATGGGAAATCTCATGAGATCTTGGAAACTATAAATTAAAAGTAACCCAAGGCTCACACTGTAGATAGCTAGGCAGCTAATATCTACCTGGTGGGCTAGTCTTATCTCAGTGTATCAGAACACCTGTCTATATAAAAAAGTCTTTTCTAACTTGTTGTATACTGTGCTATTTCCTATGCTAAAACTACTCCTTAACATGCTAAATTTACCTATCTAGGGAAGGAAGTATATTAGTACATTGTGATCTGATTTAAAAATAAAATATTCTTCAGTCCTGAGAGATTAGTGTGCCAAACAGGTAGAATTTAATGGAATAAGGGTGTGAAAAAGTGGCTGAGTTTAAAGAAATATATGCAAAAGTAGGCCTGGGCAGGGTTTCTCGGGAGCTAAAGTATAATTATGTGTAAGCATCCAGAAAACAGGTCCTCAGAGATAGGGACCTGAAAAGAGGGGTAAAGGTAATAGTAGCAGATGCAAGTAGGTTTAAAATTAGTCCCAAATAAAACATTGCAGTTATCTTAACTCAAATGGCACAGTCGTATAAGAGACAAATTGAGTCTATAATATAATGCACTAAGTGGCTGCATAAATATAAACAATTACTTTAATCTTGATTGTTAACCCTTACAAACTGATAACACATTAAAAAATACTGGCAAAGTAGATCTTCAGTTAAAAAGACATAGAAATTCATTCTCTTTTTAAAGGTCATTCTTTATTTTTTAAAATTTACATCCAAATTAGTTAGCATCTAGTGCAACAATGATTTCAGGAGTAGATTCCTTAATGCCCCTTACCCATTTAGCCCATCCCCCCTCCCAGAACCCCTCCAGTAACCCTCAGTTTGTTCTCCATATTTATGAATCTCTTCTGTTTTGTCCCCCAAATGTCTATCAATGGATGAGTGGATAAAGAAAATGTGGTATATATAATGGAGTATCACTCGGCAATCAAAAAGAATGAAATCTTGCCATTTGCAACGACGTGGATGGAACTGGAGGGTACTGTGCTAAGTGAAATCAGTCAGAGACAGACAAAAATCATAGGACTTCACTCATATGAGGACTTTAAGAGACAAAACAGATGAACATAAGGGAAGGGAAACAAAAATAATATAGAATTCATTCTTTTTTTTTTTTTTTAACATTTATTTATTTTTGGGACAGAGAGAGACAGAGCATAAACGGGGGAGGGGCAGAGAGAGAGGGAGACACAGAATCCGAAACAGGCTCCAGGCTCTGAGCCATCAGCCCAGAGCCTGACGCGGGGCTCGAACTCACGGACCGCGAGATCGTGACCTGGCTGAAGTCGGACGCTTAACCGACTGCGCCACCCAGGCGCCCCTAGAATTCATTCTTAATAAAAAAAATGTGTGCAAATAATCAAACTCACTATTAAACAGATATGCAAATTAAAATAAGAATAGAAGATATTTTTAACCAACAAAATGGCAAGAATTAGAAAACATTATCCTAAAGACAGTAGCAATACACCTGGTAGGAATATAAATCGGCACAAACTTTCTGGGAAATACTTTGACAATATGTATCAAGGTCCTCAATAATACCATAGCGTTTCAGAAATCTCTCCTTTGGAAATAATCAAAGATGCAATAAAGGACATAGTACCAGCATTACTTGTAGCAAGAGAAACTAAGAACTAGATCGATATTATTATATAGATGCATAGAAGCATATCCACAGGGTTAGATAAATTAAGGTTGAAATATAAAAGAATAATGGGGCGCCTGGGTGGCGCAGTCGGTTAAGCGTCCGACTTCAGCCAGGTCACGATCTCGCGGTCCGTGAGTTCGAGCCCCGCATCGGGCTCTGGGCTGATGGCTCAGAGCCTGGAGCCTGTTTCCGATTCTGTGTCTCCCTCTCCCTCTGCCCCTCCCCCGTTCATGCTCTGTCTCTCTCTGTCCCAAAAATAAATAAACATTGAAAAAAAAAAAAAAAGAAATATAAAAGAATATTATATAACTACTAGACATTGTTTTTAAAAATACGTAACTATGGAGGGTACCTGGGTGACTCAGTCTGCTAAGCGTCCGACTTTGGCTCAGGTCATGATCTCATGGTTTGTGAGTTCAAGCCCTGCATTGGGCTCTGTGCTGACAGCTCAGAGCCTGGAGCCTGCTTCAGATTCTGTGTCTCCCTCTCTCTCTGCCCCTCCCCCACTCACACTCTGTCTCTCTCTCCTTCAAAACTAAATAAACATTTTTGTAAAAAATGTAACTATGGGGAAAATAGCTGTGAATCTTAAGAAGAAACGTGTGAAAGAGAACATTAAATCTTATGTGAGATTTTCTCTGAGTAATGGAATTGTACTTGATTTTTTACTTTCCCTTTTATACTTTTCTGTATTTTCTACGGAATGATGTACTCTTTATCTATTCTGAGGGAAGGGAGAGTCACATTTGTAAAACAAATGAAACTCCAAAGGAGAACTTCTTAGGCCTTGCTAGTAATAGTAAAATGCTTCCAAGAAAGTAGAATCCAGATAGGAACTGAAGTCTGGACACATTAGGATAGTGTCAATTGCTAACTTTTCTCCATAGTCTCAAAGTAATTTGAAAGACAAGTGCTTGCATTATTACCAAACAATTTTTAATCTTGATATTACGGATTCTAAAAGACAGTGTCCCGGGGCGCCTGGGTGGCGCAGTCGGTTAAGCGTCCGACTTCAGCCAGGTCACGATCTCGCGGTCCGTGAGTTCGAGCCCCGCGTCAGGCTCTGGGCTTATGGCTTGGAGCCTGGAGCCTGTTTCCGATTCTGTGTCTCCCTCTCTCTGTGCCCCTCCCCCGTTCATGCTCTGTCTCTCTCTGTCCCAAAAATAAATAAACGTTGAAAAAAAAAAATTAAAAATAAATAAATAAATAAATAAAAGACAGTGTCCCTCTTACAGAACAAAAACTTAAAGACTATTAACCAGAATTGATCAAATATTAAATGCTTTACCTGTATTAATTTTTCTTCACAACCCTATTTCTGCAGATGACGAAACTGAGTGCCAAAGAGACTAAAGGACACATGGTTGCCAGTAAATAATAAATAACACACAGTTGTCAAGCAACAGAAACAATATTGGAACCCAGGAAGCTAGACATCAGAGCAGATGCTTTTTTTTTTCAATTTATTTATTTAAATTCATGTTATTTAACATGGGTAGTATATTGGTTACAGGAGTAGAACCCAGTGCAGAACGCATGCTTTATCCATTAAACTATTCCACCTCTCTGATGGTATTGTGCCTCTTAAAGTTTCTAATTGACTAAATCCATTAGTTGCAATGGGCAGTGATTTATTGTTGACCTAATTACTTCTCTGTGACTGTATTCACCAGGGCTACAGCTTATCTGGTTCCAGGCCCCTGAGACAATCATTTGTGCCCATATCATTTGCATGAGAAGTTTACAAGTGAAGGAGTGGGATGGGGGTGGTGTTAAAAGAGGGACCAAAAAAGAATACTTAATTTCATAAAATAGTTTTAGGTTATTGCACCAATCAGTTCTTTCATTGAGTTTGCAGACATAGAAGGACGATTGGCTTCTGCAAAAGTCCATATAACACACCCAACACGAGATTGCTTTACCCTTATCACTTGCTCTATGGGCAAGAGTCTAAAATTCAGGGTGTAACTAAAATTTTAATGAAACACATATTCCTTGTGTAGCTTCAATGTTATGGTTGGTTTAAAATTATTAAATTCTGAAACTGTCTGATTTACTTTGTCTTCCAACTGGACAAAAAACTTTTTCCTATAACTAGGAATCTGCCATTTAATAGCTTTATAAAAATTCAGTTGTCAACAAATTCTCCATCAAAAGCTCTCTTCAACCATCCTATTGCACTTTTAAATAAATCAGAAAAGCATTCTACTTCAAATGAGAAGCAGATTGAATATGCAATAAATTCCTTCTTTTATGACAATTTTCCCTGGAGCTATGTTTATCAATACCACTGAGATGCTGCAAACTTTTGTTGTAAGATCAAAAAATAGAAGAGTTGATACAATGACCATAGAAAGCTTTGTTCTCCTTTGTTTGAACTTAACAGAGAGAATGTTGTCATATTTTAAAATTAAAATAAAGGAGATAGGACAACTGGCTAGTCAATTATTTAAGAAAAAATAATAAACCAAGTCTTTTCCTCAGGCCTTCAAAAAAGAAGAAGAAGAAGAAGAAGAAGAAGAAGAAGAAGAAGAAAAACAATCATATAAAACTTTAGCTGGATTACAGATATAAATTGAAAAAATAAAACCATAAATAATAGAGAAAATATGGTGACATTATTTTATAATCTGGAGACATGGAAGGCTGTCCCTAAATTCAATATAAACCAGAAGCTATAAAGGAAAAGACTGATATGTTTTATTGCAAACAAATAAAATTTTTTATCAAAACAAAGTCAAAAACAAAGAAAAATGAGGGAAAATATCTTCCAGACCTGTGAACTACATTGAATTATGTCAATTTTTTAAGACCACTTAACAGTAGAGTGGGAAGAAGCAGGATAGGTGAAAGAGACTTCCACATTTTACCAAATAACCTTCTAAAACAGGATGTTTGCCACAAACATGTATTTTTCTTAAAATTCAAAAGTAAAGAGAGAGTGAAAGAGCTAAAAGAAGAGTGAAGGAAAAGAAAATTTTAAATACACCATATTTTCCGTACATATCAAAATTGCCATAGTCTAATATCTTCCACCATTGAATAACTAAAAGAGGCCACAATGATTTCCAGGTGCAAACACATCTGAATTCAATCAACCAGAATGACATTTTGGTACTCTTGACATTCAGAAGTCATATGCATCTTGCTTTTTAGAATTTTAAACCAAGTACCAACCATTTTTACTCCACCTGCTGGTCAGAGTATATGTCAGAAAGATGCATTGGCATAAATTATTACAATTAGTATTTATATTGATTAAATGAGCTTCTTTCAGTTTGTAAACTATACTTTTCCTTCATGACAATGTGTTTTGTTTTTCATTCAGCTAGAAATTGTTCTCATATCATACTTATCAGAAAAACAACGGGATTCTAAACTTTGTAATCAACATTGAAGAGGGCAACATACCTGCCAAGATCAAATTTCCCAATGACCTCCAAAATTCATAGTCACAGATCATAGTCCAAGTTTTGTAAACAGTGTGTATCAGCTACAGTCCGTGTCATGAGGAAGAATGAAGAGATCAACTAGGTACAAAAATCTGGTTTTTTTGTTTTAATATTCTTTTCCTTGTCCACTTACTCTTCGTACGTGTCCTGTAAATGCACAGTATCGTGCTTATTTTTTTTAATGTCTATTTATTACTTTTGAGGGACAGAGAGAGAAAAAGTGAGAGAGAACACACACCCTCGTGAACAGGGGAGGGGCAGAGAGAGAGGGAGACAGAGGATCAAAGTAGGCTTCTTCCACCCTGACAGCAGGGAGCCCAATGCCGGACCCTAACTCTGGAAACAGGAGATCATGACGTGTCGTGAGCCGAAGTCAGTTGCTTAGCTGACCAGTTGCCACCCAGGTGCCTCCCCCCACAGTATTGGTTTTAAAAATAACAAAAGAGGAACACATGGCTTTGCAAATTTTTATAGTTCGTGAATTTATATTGACTCTTGCAAAAGTACAAAAATCAATTTGTATTTTTGAAGCATAAGTAATGCATTATATTAATTTTTAATTTTTTGTTTACATTTATTTATTTTTGAGAGACAGAGCACTAGTGGGGGAGGGGCAGAGAGTCAGGGAGACAGAATCCAAAGCAGGTTCCAGGCTCTGAGCTGTCCGCACAGAGCCCGATGCCGGGCTTGAACTCACAAACCGTGAGATCATGACCTGAGTCGAAGTCAGGTGCTTAACTGACTAAGCCACCCAAGATCCCTATATTTTTTTAAATATGATTCTATGAAACCAATATTATCTTAATCCAGGATTAAATATGGAACAAGATTTATTTCCTCTAGGGTTAATTTTCAACTCTACTAAGAGACATTTCTTATTTTATTTTATTTTGTTTTGTTTTATTTTTTTTTAATTTACATCCAAATTAGTTAGCATATAGTGCAACAATGATTTCAGAGGTAGATTCTTTAATGTCTCGTACCCATTTAGCCCATTCCCCTCCCACAACCCCTCCAGTAATCCTCTGTTTGTTCTCCATATTTAGGAGTCTCTTATGGTTTGTCTCCCTCCCTGTTTTTATATTATTTTTGGTTCCCTTCCCTCGTGTTCATCTGTTCTGTGTCTTAAAGTCATCATATGAGTGAAGTCATATGATAGAGACATTTCTTGAACAAGATACATATAAGATGAATTAAGGAAAAAAAGTCAGAAGATTGGTTTAGCCATGTACATGAAACAATCTTAAATGGCTAATTTTATAACACTATTGCTGCATCATCAAATTCTGGTTATATTGAAACAAAATTCCAAGCTAAAGGGATTAAGTATTTAAAATGTATTCTAATGACGAGTATCCAGGATCTATAATTCTTTTCTTGAAAGAATGATAAAGATTGTCTTTTGGAAAAGCTCCTTATCACATTTTTTTAGAAACATCTGAATTCAATTTACATCTAAAGAGTAGACCTCTGTATTCAGTAGATCATATTATCAAAACAAATTTTCATCCATTGAAAGATATTGATATATTATTCCCACTAATACCCAAATGGAAGGTAAAACTCTTCCTTTCCAACAAGAACATTTAGATTAAGAGCTGAAAAAACCCATCCACTAATATGGCAGCTGATCAAATGCATGATTTTTATTGGAATCTTTTCCCCACTCTGTTGGAAAGTGTCTAACATTGTAGCAGATATTTCCTTTGAACTCTTGCCCAGAACTGGATTGCTAATATATATATTAGCAATGTATATACATAGGCACCACTGACTTTCAGTATTTTTGCTTGAAGACTATACAACATGTTGAGAATTTTTTTTCTAAAAAAACTTCTTTACTTAACACCAGGATGTGTTGCATTTTACTTGTAAAAGTGTTGACACCATACCAAAGCTACCAACGATGAAAATTCTCTGACCCTGGGGAAAGCAATCAGTCCAATCACATATTTGAACTGAGTAGTTAAACATGCCAAGGCTCTTCTGTCTGTTTATGCTTAGAGCCGCAAATTTAGAATAAGAAACTACCCAGCTTTGATTATTCAATAATAATTTATTAATAGTTGAAAATAATACCAGGAACCTTGGTACAGATGAATAGAACTAATTCCTCTCCTTGAGGAGCTCCTATTATACAATCCACCCTAGTCTCACCTTCCTTAGGTGTCCTGGTGTGGATCCATGAGGGGAAAGAGAGAAAGCTAGTTGGGGGATGCCTTCGTTCCTAGAGTTATCCTCAAATTTGATGTTTCTCTAGATGAATTCACCTCAGTTTTCCAAATTAATGCCTTTCAGTCTAAAAATAGACATTCACCTTCCTTTCAAATTGTCCACATTAATCCCTTTAACTGAATAATGGCTAACAGTACCTGCAGGATACCCTCTCTAAAATAGAAAACATTTGATTCTCAGACTGAGGTAGGTTTGTAACAAGTACGTGTGAATTTGCTCTGAGAAGTTACTGGTGGTGGTTTTTCAAAGTGCAATCCTAGCAGTGTGTTGAAGGAAAAAAAAAATCTTTTTTGTCGATGATTCAGAGGAGTTCTCAAACTACATGTTCTTATATTTTAAGTGAGAAGAAACCCACACTTTATTAATTATCAGGTGCTTATTATGGATTATTTTACATAATCCTCAAAACAGTCTTATGTGTTGGTGTCTTTAGTCCAATTTTGCAGAAAATAGAAAGTTAAAGAGGCAAATAGCTTGCCTGAGGAATTCTAGGATTCAAACATAGGTCTGTATTGCTAAAAAGTATGTTTTACTGCTATTATATCACAAGGCCTGAACATGAAACAACAGGTATAAATGCAGGTATCTTGAAACCATTTCCTTTAAGGTGATAAAGCACAGATAACGAAGACCACTCTGAACAAAAAAAACCTCTGAGCTTATTTACTCACCAGACAAAGGACAAGAGTGCACACAGGAGTGAAGAAATTCTTTAAGTTGGTCATTTAAGGAGAACATATCATGGTGGATGAAGAATTCATGGACTCCTTGTTCAGTTAAGTTCATTGTTCAGTTATCCAGAACTCTGGATAAGACAGAATGAGTCCATAAATCTGTGTGCTGTTGGTTAAAAAATTTCTATTGTATGTGGTCAGGAAAAGGTCTTCAGTAAGAAAAAAAGTTTCTGCAAATGGAGAACTCAAAGTTTATGGTCATTTACCAGCTTCAGGTGATTATAACCAGTTATGGTGAAAAGTAGTATTCAGGTTTTTGGTTGTTGTTTGGTTGGTTTTTAAGGACGTTAAAGATTTTTTTAATATGTCCATGAGGGAATTAGCAAGGTGGCAAATCTGGTTCAAAGGAGAAACACTTGTATTTATAGCCACTAAAAGAAAGAAGGCTAGGATAAAATTGCTAAATTATGTGCAAAACTGGTTAATGTCCTCTAGGGCAATACTGTGACTGTGAACTTTATCTTGTAAACTCTGTTACATAAAAAGAAAATACATTTGCATATCTACTAGACAAAATTTATTTGCATCATTATTTATTGTAGCATTTGCATCATTATGTTTTCTGTGAGTTAACAGCTAAATATATAGAAGGGCAAAACACCCCAACCAACAGTAAACAATAAGTCAGACAAACCTACATTATCCTGAAGAATTAGAAAATTCTTAGGTGGACATATAAGATAATGCCTCAGTAAAACATTGAAAAATATGTATTTATCTTTTTGTCTCTTTCCAAATTTGGGTATTTTTTCCTCAATACTCCTCCTTTGTATTAAAAAATGATCACCGATGAATTATTTTGATCACAGAAATGCTGAACGCATACGTTTTTGGCTTGCTGTCTGGACACAAGATTTACAATATTTGTTAACTTGTATAAGCCTCCTTATATTATGGCCAAGAAATGCAGAATTAAATGGTAACTAGCAACTACTAGAATCAGGCAATTATTTTCTATCTGGAGATTTTATAAAGAACCTTGGATGGTTTTCACAATGATCTCCACCATCCAGGGGTGTTTTGTTTTTTTTATTTGTTTGTTTGTTTTTTGAGTAACTTAGCCTTTATAAAGCCGAAAACAAACAAACAAGCAAACAAAAACCTAAAGCAGTAGAGGATTACCTTACACCAATGGCAAGATATGGACTGGAAGGTTAAATGAGAAGGTATCAGGTTAGGATTTCAACATATGAATTTTAAGGGGACACAGTATTTAAACCATATCAGACCACCTGTTGAGTCACAAAACAGGTATCAGTACATTTGAAAGGATTAAAATCAAATAGAAGATATTATCTGATAACAACAGAATTAATTTGGAAATGAAAAATGATAAATAAGTATTTGGAAATCACACCATACACTTATAAATAACTCATCAATAAAAGAAATCCCAAAGGAAATTAGAAAATATTTTAAACTGAGTGATAATGAAAACATAGCATATCAAAATTTGTGATACACAGTTAAATGAATGTTTACAGGAGTGATTAGGTTTAATATCTTATACAAAGAGTTAAGGTCTAAAATCAGTGATATAAGTTTCTACCTTAAGGAACTAGGAAAAGTAAAGTGAACCTGAGGTAAGCAGAAAAAAAACAAAAAACAGTAAAAATAGGAATGGATGTCGACTAAGTAAAAAACAATCTGAAAGAGATAACTGATAAAGAAAAATTTGTTATTTTAAAGGATTCATAAAAATTGGTAAGTCCTGATTAAACTGATCCAAAAAAAGAGTGATAATTACCAGTCTCGGGAATAAAAAGAAGCTATTACTACAGATTTGATAGACATGAGAATAATATTCAGACAATACAGTGAACAACTTCATGCCAATAAACTCAACAAAAGAGATAGATGGAAAAACTCCTTTTCCCAAGAAACAACTTGATCAGAATATTGACAAGATAGGAAGTTAGAAAAACATGAGTAGTATTGAATCTATTAATGAAATTGAATACATATTTCAAAACATTGCCACAAATGACTGAACTAGTGAATTCTATTAAATATGTACAGTGGAAAAAAAAACACTAATCAAACAGAAAACTCTTCCCAGAAATAGAGGAGAGTACTATCCACTAAATTTATGTTTAGAATAAAAAAAAAACAACACTAATTAAACAGAAAACTCTTTCTAGAAGAAGAGAGCACTATCCACCAAGTTTATGAAATCAACATTGCCGTGTTGAAAAAAAAAATCAAATAAGGTCATCAGAAGGAAAGGAAAATATAGACCAATATCCCTCATGAACACAGGTGCAAAAAATCCTTAACAACATCTAATATATCTCAGAGATAATGCAAGTTTAGTTCTAAACCACCACAATAGAACAAATATTGCAATAAAGCAAGTCAAATTAACTTTTTGGTTCCCCAGTGCATATAAAAGTTATGTTTACAGTATACTATAGTCTATTAAGCATTCAATAGCATTGTCTAAAAAAAGTGTATATACCTATTAAAAATATTTTATTGCTAAAAAATGCTGACCATCACATGAGCTTTCAGCAAGTCATAATCTTTTTTGCTGGTGGAGGGTCTTGTCTCCAAGTTGATGGCTGCTGACCGATCAGAGTGCTGGTTGCTGATGGCTAGAGTGGGTGTGGCAATTTCTTTTTATTTTATTTTATTTTTTGGCAATTTCTTAAAATAAGACAATAAAGTTTGCCACATAGATTGACTTTTCCTTTCATGAACGATTTCTCTGCAGCCTATCATGCTGTTTGATAGCATTTTACCCACAGTAGAACCTCTTTCAAAATTGGAGTCAATATTCTCAAACTTTGCCACTGCTTTATCAACTAAGCTTATGTAATATTTTAAATCCTTTGTTGTCATGTCAACAATCTTTGTAGCATGTTTACCAGGAATAGTTTCCATCTTAAGAAACCACTTTCTTTGCTCATCCATAAGAAACAACTCCTCATCTGTTCAAGTTTTATCATGAGATTGCAGAAATTCAATGACATCTTCAGGCTCCACTCCTCCTTCTAGCTTTCTTCCTATTTCCACCACATCTGCAGTTACTTCCTCCACTGAAGTGTTAGCCCTTCAAAGTCAGCCATGAGGGTTGGAATCAACTTCTTCCAAATTCCTCTCCATGGTGAATCCTTTCCAGAAGGTTTTCAATTGACTTTGATTAGATCCATCAAAGGAATCACTATCAATGGCAGCTATAGCCTTATGAAAAGTTTGTTTCTTATATAATAAGACTTGAAAGTTGGAGTTACTCCTTGATCCATGGGCTACAAAATAGATGTTGTGTTAGTAGGAGAAAAACAACATTAATCTCATTGCACTTCTCCATCAGAGCTCTTAGGTGGCCATATACAATGTCAATAGGCAGTAATGTTTTGAAAGAATTTTTTTTCCTCAGCAGCAGGTCTCAACAATGGAACTAAAATATTCAGCAAACCATATTGTAAATAGATATGCTGTCATCCAGGATTTGTTGTCCCATTTTTAGAGCACCAGCAGAGTTGATTTAGCATCGCTCTTGAAGGCTCTAGGATTTTTTGAATGGTAAGTGAGTACTGGCCTCAACTTAAAATCACAAGATCCATTAGCCCCTAACAACAGAGTCAGTTGTGTCCTTTGAAGTTTTAAAACCAGGCATTGACTTCTCTCTAATCCTAGATGGCATCTTCTTCCAATGTAAAGCTGTCTCATCTATATTAAGAATCTGTTGTTTAGTGCAGCCACATTCATTAGCTACTATTATTAACTAAATTTTCTCAATAACTTACCAGAGCTTCTGCATCAGCATTTGCTGTTTCACCTTGTACGTTGATTTTATGGAGATGGCGTCGGTCCTTAAACCTCATGAACCAACCTCTGCTAGCCTCAAACTTCTCTTCCTCACCTCTTGCAGTCTTCAGAGAATTGAAAAGAGTTAGGGTCTTGCTCTAGATTAGGCTTTACTAAGGAAATGTTGTAGCTGGTTTGATCTTTTATCCAGACCACTAATACTTTGTTCATATCAGCAATAAGGCTGTTTTGCTTTTTTATCATTCGTGTGTTCACTGGAATAGCACTTTTAATTTCTTTCAAGAACTTTTCCTTTGCATTCACCACTTTGCCATTTATCACAAAAGACCTAGCTTTTGGTTTACCCTGGCTTTTGACATGACTTCTTCACTAAGCTTAATTTTCTCTAGCTTTTGATTTAAACTGAGAGATGTGCAACTCTTTCCTTCACTTGAAGACTCAAAGGGCACTTGTGGGATTATTAATTGTCCTAATATCATTATTGTTGTATCTCAGAATAGGGAGGCCCAAGGAGAGAAAGAGATGAAGGAATGGCTGGTCAGTGGAACACTCAGACACAACATTTATGAATTAAGTTCTCTGTCCTATGTGAGCACAGTTCATGGCTCCCCAAAACAATTAACAATGTAACATCTAAGATCCCTGATTACAGATCACCATAACAAATATAACAATAATGAAAAGTGTTGAATTATTGCAAGAAGTACCAAAATGTGACATACAGACACAAAATGAGCAAATGTTGTTGGAAAAATAGCAGTGGTAGGCTTGCTCAGTGCAAGGTTGCCACAAACATTGAATTTATAATACATAGTATCTGAAAAACACAATAAAGTGCAATACACTAAGGTATGCCTATTATGCATATCAAATCCACCAATATGTAAAAACACATCATGAGCAATTAAGCTTTATCCCAGGAATGCAAGTTTTAACATCTTATAATGAAGGAATATAATTTAGAATATTAAAAATAAAGTAATTAAAAATAACAAAAATAAAAGAAAAAAACAGATGATCACCACACTTTATAAAGCACTTTTAATATTCAATAGTCATAAAAGTGGAAAATCTTAGGAAACTATGAATAGAAGGAAATATTTCAGCTGATAAAAATGACTATCTATGGGGCGCCTGGGTGGCGCAGTCGGTTAAGCGTCCGACTTCAGCCAGGTCACGATCTCGCGGTCCGGGAGTTCGAGCCCCGCGTCGGGCTCTGGGCTGATGGCTCAGAGCCCGGAGCCTGTTTCCGATTCTGTGTCTCCCTCTCTCTCTGCCCCTCCCCCGTTCATGCTCTGTCTCTCTCTGTCCCAAAAATAAATAAACGTTGAAAACAAGGACTATCTATGAAAAATATAGCTAACATAATAATTAATGGTTACAAATAGAAAGCTTTCCCCCAAGATCAATAATAAGACCGCATTATCTACTCCCACTTTGTACTGAATTTCCTAGTCAGTTCAAGAAAGAAATAAGGAGAGAGACAGAGACAGAGAAGAGAGAGAGAGAGATAGCAAGAGGGAGAGAGGTTAGATTGAAAGAGAAAAAGTAAAATTTTCAGGGCACCTGGGTGGCTCAATTGGTTGAGCATCCAACTTTGGCTCTGGCCATGGTCTCATGGGTTTATGAGTTCAAGTCCCACATTGGGCTCACTGCTGTCAATGCAGAGCCCTCTTGGAATCCTCTGTCCCTCTCTCTCTGCCCCTCCCTTTCTTGCACTCTCTCTCTCTTAAAAATAAACATTTTTTAAAAAAGAAAAAGTAAAAATTTGTATTTGTCAGTCAACATTAATTACACTCATAAAATGCCTAAGGAATCTATCAAAAAGATACTGGAACTAATAATAGATCATAGCAAGGTCACAGGATAAAAGGACAATATTTAAAAAGTAATCACACTTCTATATATTAGTAATAAACAATCATTAAGTGTAATTTCAAAATACAATTTATGATAGTATCAAAACCATTAAATACTTAAGGAATAAATTTTTAAAACATAGAATGTACAAAATAGTGGTAAGAGAAATTTTACAAGACCTAAATAAATGAAAACATATATTGTACTCATCAACTGAAAGACTCAATATTATTAATATGTCCATTATCTACATTTGGATCTATATATTTGAAGTAATCTCAATACAAAAATAAATAAATAGTTCTAAATCTCATGAAACTGCAGTAGACCCAAAATAGTCAAATCAAGGGGTGCCTGGGTGGCTCAGTCGGTTGAGCATCCAACTTCAGCTCAGGTCATGATCTTGCAGTCCATGAGTTCGAGCCCCGTGTCGGGCTCTGCGATGACAGCTCCGAGCCTGGAGCCTGTTTCAGATTCTGTGTCTCCCTCTTTCTCTCTCCTCCCCTGCTCATGCTCTGTCTCTCTCTTCTCAAAAAATAAATAAACATTAAAAAAAACTTTTAATAAAAAAAATAGTCAAATCAATTTTGAGGAAAAAAAAGAAGGAAAGAAAGAAAGAGAAAGGATGTATGCTACCTAATTCAAGACTTACAATAGTAATTAAATCAGTTTGTATTGGCATAATGATGGGCATGGAGATCAATGAAACAGAACAGAGTTCAGAAAAAGACCCACATGTATATATGTTAAATTGATTTTTAATTAAAGCTATGGAGTAAATTCAATGAAAAAGTATTTTAAATAAATGGTACTAGAACAACTGGATATTCTAACGGGGAAAGACAAAAATTCTTACCTTGCCCTCTGCCACCCACCACACACAAAAGTTTATTCAAAAGTACTCATAAACCGGGGCGCCTGGGTGGCTCAGTCGGCTAAGCGTCCGACTTCAGCTCAGGTCATGATCTCGCAGTCCGTGAGTTCGAGCCCCGCGTCGGGCTCTGTGCTGATGGCTCAGAGCCTGGGGCCTGTTTCGGGTACTGTGTCTCCCTCTCTCTCTGACCCTCCCCCGTTCATGCTCTGTCTCTCTCTGTCTCAAAAGTAAATAAACGTTAAAAAAAAAAAAAAAGGTACTCATAAACCTAGACATATAAAACTATCAAACTCCTGGAAGAAAATGTGGAAGAAAATCTTAATGACCTTGGATTAGGCAAAGATTTCCCAAGACACAAAAACCACAAAACTTAAGAAAAATAATTGATGAGTTGAACTACAGCAAAACAAATACATTCCTAGCTTTGAAAGATATCAAAATGAAAAGACAAACTGGAAAAAGAGAAAAGATTCATGTATTTATATATGACAAAAGACCGTATCCAGAATATAAAATAATACAGGTTGGAGCAAAATTAAATGATAGAGATTAGTAAAATAATAGAAAATATTAACAATGCTAATAATTGTTTTTTAAAGTTTATTTATTTATTTTGAGAAAGAGAGAGAGAGAGAGTAGGGGAAGGGCAGAGAGAAACAGAGAGAGAGAATCCCAAACATGTTGACAGTTCAGGGACCAGTGCAGGGCTTGATCTCATGAACCACAAGATCATGACCTGAGTTGAAATTAAGAGTCAGATGCTTAGCTGACTGAGCCACCCAGGTGCCCCAGGAGTTGGTTTTTCAAACATAGACAAAATTGACAAATATTTAGCTGTACTAACTGCCAAGAAAAGAGAGAGGACTCAAATAAATAAAATTGTAAGCAAAAGAAGAGATGTTACAAATGATATCAAACAAGTAAAAAAAATCATGAAAAATTATATGCCATCAAGTCAGACAACCTAAAGAAATGGATAAATTCTTAGAAATATACAACCTATCAAGACTGACCCATGAAGAAATAGAAATTCTGAACAGACCAATAATAACTAAGAAGATTGAATCAGGGGGTGCATGGGTGGTTCGGTTGGTTGAGCTTCTGACTCTTGATTTCAGCTCAGGTCATGACCCCAGGGTAATGAGACCAAGCCCTATGTCAGGCTTCACACTGAGCATGGATCCTGCTTGATATCTCTCTCTCTCTCTCTCTCTCTCTCTCTTTCTCTCTCTCTCTCTCCTTCTGTACCTCTCCCCTGATCATGTTCTCTCTCTCTCTCTCTCAAAGAAAAAAATAAAGGGGCACCTTGGTGGCCCAGTCAGTTAAGCATCCGACTTTGGCTCAGGTCATGATCTCAAGGTTCATGGGTTCGAGACTGACATCGGGCTCTGTGCTGACAGCTCAAAGCCTGGAGTCTGCTTTAGGTTCTGTGTCTCCCTCTCTCTCTGCCCCTCCCCTGCTCACACTGTGTCTCTCTATCTCTCTCTTAAAAATAAATAAACATTAAAAAATAAAGAAAGAAAAGAAGAAAAAAATTAAATCAATAATCAAAAATCTCCCAACCAAGAAAAGTCACCACCAGATAGTTTTACTACTAAATTCCACCAAACATTTAAAGAAAACATAACAACAGCTCTTCTCAAACTCTTTCAAAAATTTGAAGAGGAGGGAACATTATGAAACTCATTTTATAAGGCGAACAATTGCCCTGATACCAAAGCCAGATAGGGACACCACAAGAAAAGAAAATTATAGATCAATATCCTTGATAAATATAGATGTAAAACTTTCCAACAAAATATAAGCAAACCAAATTCAACAGCACAATGAAAGGTTCACACACCATGATCAAGTGAGATTCATGTCTGCAATGGAGGATAGATCAACATATCCAAATGAAAAAATGTGATATCCAACATCACAGAATGAAAGATAAAGATCATATAATCATCTCTATAGATGAAGAAAAAACTTTTGACAAAATTCAGCATCCATTCATTGATAAAAACACCCAACAAACTGGATATAGACAGAACATACCTCAACCCTATAAAGACTATATATGGCAAGTCCACAATTAACATTAAATTCAGTGGTGAAAGTCTGAATATTTTTCCTCTAAAATCAGGAGAAAAAAACAACAATGATGCCTACTTTCACCACTGTTATTCAACATAGTACTAAAAGTTCTAGCTAGACAAGGAGGAGAAATAAAAGGCATCCAAATTGGAAAGAAGAAACTAAAACAGTTTGTGTTTGCAAATAAGATGGTCTTATATACAAAAAACCCTAAAGACTCCATGAAAAAAAAGCTGTTACAAATAATAAACAAGAGGCGCCTGAGTGGCTCAGTCAGTTAAGCCTCTGACTTTATCTCAGGTCATAATCTCATAGTTCATGGGTTTGAGCCCCATGTTTGGCTCTGTGCTGACAGAGCCTGGAACCTGCTTCAGATTCTGTGTCTCCTTCTCTCTCTGCCCCTCCCCTGCTTGTGCTCTGTCTCTCTCTGTCTCTCAAAAATAATTAAATGCTAAAAAAAAAAAAAAGAAAGAAGTAATAAACAAATTCAGTAAAGTTGTGGGATACAAAATCACCATGCAAAAATCAGTTGTTCCTATACACTAATAATAAACTATCTGAAAAATAAAAAAAGAAGAGAATAATCCCATTCACAATAGCATTGAAAAGAATAAAATGCTAGAAATAAATTTAACTAAGGAGGTGAAAGACCTTTACACTGAAAAACTGTAAGACATTGATAGAAGAAATCGAAGAGGACACGGATAAAGGGGATAATATTGTGTTCATGGGTCAAGAGAAATAACATTGTTAAAATGTCCATATACCCAAAGCCATCTAGAGATTCAATGCAATATGTATTAAAATTCTAGTGTAATTTTTCACAGAAATAGTATAAACTATACTAAAATTTGTATGGAATCACAAACAACCCAGTCAAAGCAATCATGAGAAAGAAGAACAAAGATAGAGGCCTCACACTTCGTGACTTCAAAACTACACTACAAAAGTATAATAATCAACACAGTATGGCACTAGCATCAAAATAGGTATGTAGACGAATAGACCAAAATCGAGAGCCTACATGCATACATGGTCATCTAATATTTGAAAAGAGAGTCAACATACTCAATGAGGGAAAAGATAAATCTTCAATAAATGGTGCCGGTAAAATTGGATATTCACATGAAAAACAATGAAACTGGACCCCTATTTTACACCACTCACAAAAATTAGCTCAAAACCGATTAAAGTCTTGAATGTAATACCCGAAACCATAAAAGTGCTAGAAGAAAACATAAGGAAAAAGCTCCCTAATATTTATCCTGGCAATTTTTTTGTATGACACCAAAGCACAAGCAATAAAATCAAAAATAAACAAGTTGGACTATACCAAACTGAAAACTTCTGCACAACAAAACAATCAACAAAATTAAAAGGCATCCTACAGAATGGGAGGAAATATGTGCAAATTATATATCTAATTAGCGGTTACTATAGAGAGAAATACTTGTAAATCATCTATCTGGTAAGAGGTTAATACATAATGGAACTCATACATCCAGATGGCCAACAGGTACATGAAAAGGTTTCCAACATCACTAATCATTAAGGAAATGTAAATCAAAACCACAAAAAGATATCACCTCACACTTGGGAGAATAGCTATGATAAAAAAGATAAGAGATAACAATTGCTGGTGAGGATGTGGAGAAAAGGGAGTCCT